>NW_006411827.1:0-4599 GCF_000296735.1 Chrysochloris asiatica
AATTCCTGGTGCCTTGTTCTTTGCCAATTCCTTCAATGCACTTTGGACTTCTTCCCTGAGTATCATTGGCTCTTGATCATATGGTACCTCTTGAAATGGTTGAACATTAACCATTGCTTTTTGGTACAATGACTTTGTGTATTCCTTCCATCTTCTCTTGATGCATTCTGCATCATTCAATAATTTGGTACTATATATAGTATACTATATAATACTATATGTTGTAGTATTAAAAGACTATGAATATCAGCAGAACATTGTCAGATATAGTGTCCAAAGATGTCACTCAATTTAGAAGGCACTCCATGGAAACCCTGTACAGGGTCGCTATGAGTCGGAACCGACTCCACGGCACATAACAACAACAACAATAATATTTGACAATGTTCCACAGCTACTCATAAGGTTTTCAGTTACTAAACATTCAGAAGTACTCTGCCTCTACTTTTTCTTAGTCTGTCTTAGTCTGGAAGCTTCACTGAAACCTGTCCACCATGAGTAAACCCTGCTGGTATTTAAAAATACCAGTTGCATAGCTTCCAGCATCACAGCAAGATGCACGCCACCACAGTATGACAAACCAACAGACAATTGGTGGTTCAAACAAATACATCAGCACAAATGCTTATAGCAGCACTATTCAAAATAGTCAAAAGGTAGAAACAACCCCAAATCAGATATTTATAATCATGACCAACTTTTCTATTGGCTAGTTTGCATTTTGTTCATTGATTTGTATGAGTTCTTTATTTTGGCTACAAATCACCTATCATGTTTACATTTTGTAATCTTCTTCCAGTTTGTTCATGGTCTTTCTTTATCAAGGTAAAATATATAAAGCATACCATACAATCCACCCATTTAAAGTGCAAAATTCAATTTTTTGTGTGTATGTGTATTCACAGATTCATGTAACCATTAAATTTAGAACATTTTTTATCACCCAAAAAGCAAGTCAATATCCATTAGGGGTTAATATCCACTTCTCCCTTGACCACCACCCTCCCAGCCCTGTTGTTAAGTGCCATCATGTCGATTCTGACTCAGAGTCACCCTGTGGAGCAGTTGGTGGGTTTGAACCTGTCCAGATCTAATTTTCATCATTTAAATAAGATGAGACAATCCCAGTTTAATCATCTACCAGGTGAAGGGGCAGGACTGAATGATCTTTAAGTTCCTTTTGAAATCTTAAGTTTTATGATTTGATATGTATTCATCAAAGACGTAAACAGAAAATCTAAGAAAGGCCATAAAAGTTACGACAATAATAATATCCACTGGTTACATTTTTTTGAAGTTTCAATGACATGATGACTGTGAAAGTGTATGTAAGCCGTCAAGTGCTATACAAATAAAGGTAGTATTGAATACTTATCAGCATTTTAGAAAAATGCGTTAATGTTGATGGAAGTTTCAGCAGTACCTGACACCTAGTAGGTAGTCAACACAACTTTTAAAATAAACAAATGATTCAAAGTAACATATCCAATCTCATAATGAGAAAAAATTACAGCTGTAGAGGCAGAGGGACCTCATATCTACATTGTGGAGAATATGAACAAATAGGAAGCCTTCATAGTTCAATAAAAAAGCAAGAGAATATTTGGAAGTACTTAAAAAATATTTTGTTCCACAGATAAATTTCTACTTTGAGGATCCTTTAGTTTGAAAAATCACTACGTGTCATCCATGTGAAAGACATTGTTAGTTTCTCAAGCATGAGAGGTAGGTGTTCTCAAACAAATAAAATAGCTCCTGCCCACAAGGAGCTCTGGTAGCGTAGTGGTTACGAATCGGGCTGCGAACCTTAAGGTCAGCGGTTCGAAACTACCAGCTGCTCCGCGGGAGAAAGATGAGGCTTTCTACTCTCGTAAGGATTTACACCCTCGGAAACCCTGTACAGGGTCGCTATGGGTCGGAACCGACTCGACGGCACTTAACAACAACAACAACAACAGGTAGCTTACAATTAATTTTAGAGAATGACAAATGCATACTAACTAAATATAATATAATGCGACCAGTACTGTAATAATACTATAGTAGAGGCAGTACTAAATTGAATACATTTCAGGCAGACAACTGAAAGAAAATATTCCAGAGTGGAACTATAAGTCCAGTATAAAAAAATGGAAAGCAAATAAACAAGCAATGAATGGTCTTGATTGTTTGAGCCATATAGGATAAGTTACCATCTTCATACTCATAATTAATTTTAAGAATGGTATTCTTACACAGATTTTGTAGTATCTACATGAAAAAAGTGTCAACAGGAATACATATATATTGCTGGGTATTTGATGTTGTTATTGTTGTTAAGTGCCGTCGAGTTGTTTCCAACTCCTAGCTACCCTGTATAGGGTTTCTGAGGAGCAGTTGGTGGGTTTGACCCACCAACCTTGTGGTTAACTGCCCAGTGCTGTTCTGAAAGTGCCACAGAGTGAATTAAAAAGATAGGAACCATCCTTCCATGGGAGAAATTTGGTCAATTGGCATAGCATAGTGCATAAACAATTTGGTGAGTAGCATCTGGGGTCTTACAAACTTGCAAGTAACTATCTAAGATGCAACTAGTGATCTCTACACATCTGAATCAAAACAGAAAGAAGGAAACCAAACACTCAAAGAAGAAATAAGTCTACAGGACAACTGCTAACAGTTAACATTTACCCTAGACCACAGATAAGAAGGTATGGGGAAGACAAGGAAGGTAGTTTAAGGGAAACAGAATGATCAGAATGGAAATAATGAGAATGTTGACAGATTATGAGAAAAATAATCAATATTACTGAAAAATATGTATAAAACTTGTTCAATGCAAACCAATTTTTTCCAAAAACACTTTTTTTTTTTTTTTAAGGATACATTCTTTCAGGAAGTAATTGTAGACTAATGCAGTTTAGGGAACACATACACCTTTTCCTTTTTACAGATTTTATGCCTTAATTTCATGTCTACAATGGGTTTGAAGGCAACATTGTTTGTAATAAATTATATAATAACTAAAATATACATATATTTAGAGGTTCACTTAGGACTTGGATTCTAACTCAAATCACTTTTTAGAGCGCATGCTTCTATTCAGTAATAGCGTGAGGCACATAATGAAACTAACTTTTCTCACTATGTCTGCAGCAGATATCTTTCCTCTTCCCATTTTGTCCCAGTGCTTTTAGCTCCCTTCCAGAGAGGTAATGTATATTTTAGCCACTTTTCTCACATATCTAACTGCTTGGCTAATTAGTCTGGTTGAAATACCTTTTTAAACTTTTCCTCACCAGTGGTTAATCAACCTAAGTAGTCACTTTAGAGCGCTGCAATGTAAGGTACACTATCCCTGCCACAGTCTCAGATCCTACTGGCTTAGGTCCAGATTTTGAGACTGGAAATTCAATCAGAACCATGCTTTTTAATGGAATTTGACCTTATATTATTTTTTAAACACATACAGTCCAACAGAAACAAACAGCTATGAAAAGAAACCTCACATATTAAGCATATAGCAAGCTGTTAGGTAAACATGCCTAGCATATAGGTGGTAAAGACAATATTCTGCCGAAAGTCTCTCATGCGGGAGATTGATTTAGCATTTTTGCTGTTAGGAGATATGAGCATGTGAATACAGCTGAGTAACATTAAAGCAGGTGGCCTAGTCCAGGACTCTTTGGAAAAGATGGTTTTGGAGGGGTAGGGCAGGAGTCCTGGGTCTTTTTTCAATTTTTTTTTACATTTTCCATGTTCCACAAAGGTCAACCTACTTTTGCAAAAGGAAATTGAATGTTAAAAACAGGCACTAAAATGAAATTATTTTCTCACATAATCTCACAAAGTCAGGGTGTTTGGAGTTCATATTTCTCTATTTCCAGTAAGCTGTGAATCCCAACTTAAGTGTTTTTTGGTTATTGTTTAATATGTCTCTGGCTATTTCTCAAGCAGCAATTCTTAAGAAAAGGCTATTAATACTGGTGGGTCTTATTTAACAAGTAATGGATTCGGTAATAATGAACTGGACGCTTTGATCTCTAAATCACAATTGCGTTTTCGACAGTTTTCCTTTACTGATGTCAGCCTATGTATAAGTACATTTAATATATGTGTGCCTATATTTAAACACATGCATATTAAAGAGGCGAACAGGTATTGATAGATGTCAATCCTGAAAGTCCTCATTTACATGACAGGAATATTTTGATTGGTAACACTTTCTTTAGCTTCTAAATAGAAAAATCCTATGGCAGTCACAGATAATATAAACAGTAGGATTTTTTGTGTCAAAATTCACCACCACCAAGGACACAGAAAATAGATTTCTAAAAATCGCCATTTAAGAGGCAGAGTAGCCTCCTGTTTATGCATGATGCTCTAGACCTGGACTGCTGGGCTACAATCCAGCTCCACCATCTACAACTGCACAACCTTTCTTTGCCTTGATGGTCTTACCTTTAGTTGAGATGATAATGGTGGTGGTGGTGTTTATGTGCCATGAAGACAGTTCCAAATCATAGTGACCCCATATAGGGTTTCCAAGGCTGTAAATCTTTATAGAGCAGAAAACCTCATCTTTCTCTCACAGGGCAGCTGGTAGATTAGAACTGCTGA
>NW_006411827.1:5469-7030 GCF_000296735.1 Chrysochloris asiatica
ACAGGGTTGCTATGAGTCGGGACTGAATCAGAGACACTTAACAACAACAACAACAAACTATTTTAGGAGTCTTGCTGTGATGCTGTAGGATAAGCACTGGACTGCTAACCATTAGATCTGATGGTTCAAATCCATCAGCTGCTACTCGGAAACCTTATACAGGGTCCCTATCAGTTGAAACTGGCTCCACAGCACTTAACAACAATGGAAGTTGTTATACATTTGTACCAGAAAAGGTTCAAATGTAAGTATTCACTCTAGTTTAATGCTGTTCTTGTTGTTAAGTGCTGTCCAGTCAGCTCTGACTCATAGTGACCCTGTATAGGTTTCCAGTGAGCAGCTGGTGGGTTTGAACTGCCAAACTTGCAGGTAGTAGTTCAATGCTTATCCTACAGTGCCACACCATGACTCCAGTTTAATGTTGTTGCTGTTGTTAAGTGCCGTTGAGTGGGTTCTGATTCATAGCAACCCTGTATAGTGTTTCTGAGGAGCAGCTGGTGGGTTTGAACCGCCGACCTTATGGTTCAACCTGACCTTGCTGTCCTGCGCATTATCCTGCAGCGCCACACCAAGACTAGTCTAACGTTAGGCACTGATATTACAAAAATGAAATAAGACATATTACCTATATGAGGGTAAGTCAAAAAGTTAATTGGTAGGGAAAAAAATGTATGATTGGTTGAAAGAGAAAAAAAAAGAAAGAAAGAAATAGTCTTTGATGGTTACAGGTCAGGGGGATGGAAAATTATTTACCCGCTAGAGGCGGGACACATATCAACATGGGTGACAGGGCAGACAACATACACCAAGAAGGGAGGAAGAGGAAGGTAGCAGGAGCTACTTTATTAAAGTGAATAAAGGTAAATACTGTTAACTGTTGGTGCGTGGAAGGGATTGCAATCATTGTAATGAAGCAAAATATAGGATTTGTTGAATGTAAAACTCATGATCTGTTCTGTGATCAATTCCCAATAAAAAGTAAAAAAAAAAAAAGCATTGGTACAAAATTACAGAAACCTTTATTAAACAAAAAACATCAAAATATTAAGCTATAGCTGCTTCACATATTCACCATCTAGGTACACACTTCTGAAGGCGGTGTTTTCCTAACTCTTCCCCCTGAAAGAATTCTGTGCTCCTTGATTTACACCACGTTAAAATGGCAGTTTGGGCATTCTCAAGGGCCTTAGATTATGCTCCTTCTCAATGTTCTTTGAGTTTGGGGAACAAAAAGAAGTCTGAAAGGGCATGATCAGGGCTGTAGGGTGGTGACAGTAAGGTTTCCCAAAGAAATTCTAGAAGGACAACCTTTGCTACCCTTAAAGAATGAACAGATGCATTGTCATGATGGGGGAAAAAAATCCTTGGCTCACCAATGCAGTTTTCAACTGTCTTAAAACTCCTTCATAGTAACTCCTTGTGATCATCCTGTGTTGTCTGAGAAAGTCTATTAAGATTTTTGTTGTTAAGTACCGTCAAGTCAGTGCTGACTCATAGCGACCCTGTATAGGGGCTTCGAAGGAGAAGCTGTAAGGCTGAACCTCCGACTCTGTGGCTCAAA
>NW_006411827.1:8150-9862 GCF_000296735.1 Chrysochloris asiatica
CACAACCTCCACGACCACCACAGTAAACACAAATTATTTCAATATATAATATGTTGAATAGAGTTTTCCAGAGATTGTTATGGATCACAGAGAAAGGGACTTTTCAATTTCACTTAGGACCTCACAAGAAAAGAAAGCATGAATGGAGCCTTACAAAAGGTGAGTGTGAATAAGCGAAGCAAAGATTCATGGGAAGCGCGATTCAGCAGAGGAAACATAATGAGAAAAAAAGAGCACCAAGGTATGAAATACATGTGTATATGCCACAGTAAAAGTCAGAATTTCTGGAGCAAAAAAATTCTAGGTTGAGAGACACAGAAGATAAGACTGGACAATGAAGGGAAAGAGATTTTATATGTAGACTTAAGAACTTGGGTTTTATTCCGTTGGCAGTGGTGAGCCACTGAAGAGTTTTAACCTGTAAGTTTTAGACAAGTTGGCCTGGGTGCAGTGAGGATGACAGATTTAGGAAAAGGCAAATTAGAGAGATCAGGAAATCTAGCTTGAAGGCAAGATGAGATGGACTTGGAATTAGAACATTCATAGTAGGGATATAGAGATTTTGATCATAGGCTATGTCTGCAGGCATTGACAAAACCTGGCAAAAACAGAACTATTAATGCAGTGATTACAGCCTCAGGTCATCGTAAAATAGGACCAATAATATATATATATGGAGCTCTGGTAGCATAGTAGTTACAAATCGGGCTATGAACTGCAAGGTCAGCAGTTCGAAACTACCAGCTATTCCACCAGAGAAAGAGATGAGGCGTTCTGCTCCCATAAAGATTTACAGCCTTGGAAACCCTGTTCAGGGTCGCTATGGGTCGCAACTGACTCGACAGCACTTAACAACAATATATATATATAACCAATATTGGCTGGTTATGTGTCACCTAGTCAGTTCCTATTCATAGCAACCTGTATAGGGTTTCTGAGGCTGTGACTCTTTAGAGGAGCAGAAAGCCTCATCTTTTTCCTGTGGAGCAACTGGTAGATTCAAACTATTGGTTAGCCGTCTAGCTCGTAATACATTATGCTACCAGGGCTCCTTATATAACCAATGTGGTTGTTAAGTGCCTTCGAGTTGGTTCTGACCCATAGCAACCCTGAATAGGGTTTCCAAGGAGCAGCTGGTGAGCTTGAACCACCGACCTTGTGATTCAAACTGATTTTGCAGTACAGTTTATTAGACCACAGTGCCACACCAGGTCTCTTTATACAACCAATATAGCTAATAAAAAAATAATAATAACTTCTCTAATTGTTGACAATTATTTTGTTAATAAGATATTACTTTGGGTGTATCTCTTCATTACTGCACATGCTATAGGCATACTGGTGTGGTGCTGTGGGATAAAGCACTGGACCTCAAGGTCCATTTGAAGCACAGGTGGGTGGCTTAAGGTCACCAACCACTCCTTGGAAACAGTATTCAAGGTTGCAATGAGTTGGATGCGACTCGCTAGTACTTAATAATAACAACAAACACACACTATGTGAATATATAAAACATATGTTAATATCTCCTCAACTAGAACTGTGAACTACTTGATCTTTTTTTTATATGTATCTTTCACAGATCACAAACCAGTTCTGGATATGCTATAGGTTTACTGTAAATATTCATTGACTAGTGAATTTTATGACAAGGATGCCCTCTGTCACCACTCCTATTCAATATTGTGCTGGAAGTCTTAGCAAGAGCTATA
>NW_006411828.1:0-1753 GCF_000296735.1 Chrysochloris asiatica
GAACCTGGCTTGAACCTCTGGAAATTCTCTGTCAATGTATGTTTGCAGCCATTTCTGTATTACCTTTAGTAAAACTTTACTCATCTGTCAGTTTGTCATACTGTGGTGGCTTGAGATTTGCTGTGATTCTAAAAGCTATGCCACCAGTATTTTAAATACCAGCAGGGTCACCCATGGTGGACAGGTTTCAGATGAGCTTCCAGATGAAGACTAGAAGGAGTGATGAACTACTTCTGAATATTTAGTCAATGAAAATCTTATGAATAGCAGAGAAACACAGTTAGATATAGTGTCAGAAAATAAGCCCCTCAGATTGGAAGGCACTCAAAATGCGACTGGGAAAGACCTACCTCCTCAAAGTAGAGTTGACTCTGATGACGCGAATGGAGTAAAGCCTGTCCGAGAAAAGCTCACAGGACCTTCATTTGATGATGGGGCATAACTCAAAATGAGGAGAAATAGCTATAAACAGTCATTGAAAATCAGAACATGGAATGTACGAAGTATGAATCTGGGAAAATTGGAAGTTGTCAAAAATGAAATGGAATGCATAAACATCGATATGTTAGGCATTGGTGTTGTTGTTGTTGCTGTCGAGTCAGTTCCTACCCATACGGGCCCTGTACAGGGTTTCTGAGGCTGGAAATCTTTACAGAGCAGAAAGCCTCATATTTCTCTCATGGACTGACTGGTAGCTTCAAACTACTGACTTTAAAGTATGGAGCCCGATTCGTAACCACTATGCGACCAGATCACCTTCATCTTAGGCATTATTGAGGTGAAATGGACTGGTATTGATCATTTTGAATCTTATGACCACAAGGTTTACTATGTCTGAAATGACAAATTGAAGAGAAATGATGTTGCTTTCATTATCAAAAAAGAACATATCCAGATCAGTCATGAGGTATAATGCTGTCTGTGATAGGATAATATCCATGTGCCTACAGGGAAGACCAGTTAATATCACTATTATTCAAATTTACACACCAACCACTAAAGCCAGTGAAAATGAAATAAAAGAATTCTACTAACTTCTTCAATCTGAAATTGATCAAACATGCAATCAAGATGTATTGATCATTACTGCTTATTGGAATGCAAATGTTGGGATTAAAGGGAAGGATCAGTAGTTGGGAAATATGGCCTTGGTGACAGAAATGATGCTGGAGAACGCATGATAGAATTCTGCAAAACCAATGATTTGTTCATTTCAAATACCTTCTTAAGGCAGCATAAGAGACAACTATACACATGGACCTCACCAAATGAAATATATAGAAATCAAATTGACTACATCTGCAGAAAGAGACAATGGAAAAGCCCCACATCATCAATGAAAGCTAGCATTCAACAAGGCTATAAACCTTTATAGGAGCAAAATGCCTTGTCTTTCTCCTCCTGAGCAGCTGCTAGGTTTGAAATGTCAATTTTGCAGTTAGCAGTCCAATTAGCAGACCACCAGGACTCGTTAAGTTATACTATGTTGTTGTTGTTGTTAAGTGCTGTTGAGTCTGTCCTGACTCATAGTGACTCTGTATATAGTTTCTGAGGACTTGTTGGTGGGTTTGCACTGCCAACCTAGTGATTCAAATGACCTTTCAGTACAGTGCTTATCCTACCATACCACAGTAGGACACCACACTACAGACTATGTTGTTGTTGTTGTTGTCAGGTGCCATCTAGTCAGAACCGACTCATAGTGACCCCATGCACAGCAGAATGAAACAATGTCCGATCCTGGGCCAACCTC
>NW_006411828.1:3036-6687 GCF_000296735.1 Chrysochloris asiatica
ATGCTGAATGATCAAATTGGGTTAAGAAAGGAACAACACACCTATATCCTTGCTGTTTATTTTCATGATAAATAGAACAATGACTTCCTTTCTTTCAAGAGTCATACCTCTTATCCCTGGGTAGGATTTCAATAGCACAGTCGCTTGCAAATGTCTTCAGAGTTGTTGTTGTTAAGTGCCTTTGAGTCAATTCCAACTCAGTTAACCTTATAGTTTCCAAGGAGTTGCTGGTTACTTTGAACCACCAACTTTGTGGTTCAAACCGACCTTGAGGTTGAGTGCTTAACCTACAGTGCCACACCAAGCATCAGAGTAGCTACGTAATCGTTACTTTACTATGTTTCACAAGCCTGCATCCAAATACTAATAAGCAGTGAACTGGGCAACCTGCAGTAGCTAGAAGAGAAACAGGCTTTTATAAAATTGAATAATCAGCTCCTACGTAATCAGGCTACTAGGTACAGATTTCTTTTAGAACTGATACTGTTCCTCCGAATTTTATCTTGAGTGCAAATTTTTTGAGCCCTTTGATTCCCTGACCTTTCAAAATCTATGTTATACTAAATGATTCTCCTGTCCTTGAAATGTAGTATAAGTAAGTTGCCTGACAAATCATTTAGCACCATTTCCACTGTTTTGCCAAACCTTTCTAGTAGAGAGACTACCTCACAGTGATTCAGTTATTTTGCTATCAACTCAGTATTCAACATAACCCATTCTAAAATTAGGAAGGGTCTACTTTGATATGATTTCCTTCTTATTGACAGACTCTCCTTGAGTTCATATTGAAAGGAATTAAACTTTTATTTGTGCATTTTCCTGGGAAATAGAAGTGTCTACTGCTAATACAGTTGTTTCTAAGCCACAATTAACTGTGTGAGCACAAAAGTGTAGCCATTAATGCAGTGAAAGCCAATAGAAGTTATTCTCTGTAGCAGAGTTCTATAGAGTATAACAGAATTACTCCATTGGGTACAGTCTTACTCCATTGAGTACTGAGACAATAGTAAAGCCTCAAATATATTGATACTGGTTTGTTGCTGTTGTCATAAGTGTTGTGGAATGGGTTCTGACTCATAGCTAACCTGTATAGGGTTTCCAAGGAGTGACTGTTTAGTTCGAACTGCAAACCTTAAGGTTCAAACCAACCTTGTGATCCAGTGCTTATCCTACAGCACGAACCAGGACTTTTGTTACTGATTGTTGTTGTTTTTAAGTGCTGTAGAGTCACTTCTGACCCATAATGACCCTGCGTAGGATTTCTAAGGTGTTGCTGGTGAGCTTGAAACACCGACTTGGCAATTCAGAATGACTTTGCCGCCCAGCACATTAACCCACAGTACCACACTAGAACTCCATGTTACATCAGGACCACTGCTGTTGATTAGGGGCATACTAATAATGAGTCCTGGTGTGGTGCTGTGGATTAATGCCCTGGACTACAAAATTGATTTGAACTGCAAGGTTGGTGGTTCAAGCTCATCAGCTGCTAGTTAGAAACCCTATACATGGTCACTATGGGTCTGAATGGACTTGACAGCATTTAACAACAATAATCAATACTGAAATTATTTCTGTTAATGTGAACTTATGAGGATGGTGGGCTGAGAATCCAGGTGCACATATCTTCTCATTCTCTCCAGTTTGTTCTACATTGAAAGAACATGTGTGTGCTGTTTCTGATTTTCAATTGTTGAGATAATGTGTACTCTTAAAAAATGTTGTCTTAGTCATTACACTTATCTGTCTTAGAGCTTGGTGATGGTGTTGCTAAGTATCATTGAGTTGGTTGTGACCTACAGTGACCCTGTATAGGGTTTCCAAGGAGCAGCTGGTGAGCTTGAACCGCTAACCTTAAGGATCAAACAGAGTTTGCAGTCCAGAACATTAATCCACAGTCCATACCAGGACTCCCTAGAGCATAAGGCCCCATTTGTAAGCATAGAGGCCCCATACCATTTCTGTGTATGTCTATTACAAAAAGTAAATACAGAAGACATTGAGGTGAAATTCACATTTAGCAGCTACTTAGAAACCCTATACGGGGTCGTTATTGGTCAGAACTGACTCTAGGGCACTTAACAACAAAACAACCTCTATCATGTGTGGGCTGTGGGTTAATGCGCTGAACTAAAAAGTTGGTTTGAACCACAAGTTCATCAGTTCAACTCACCAGCAACTCCTCTGAAACCCTTTATAGGGTTGCCATAGGTCAGAACCAACTGGATGGCACTTAACAACAACCTTTATCTGGAATCCTGACATCGTGCTGTAGAATCAGCACTATGCTGCAACCACAAAGTCGGTGGGTCAAACTTACCAGTTGCTCCCTGGAAACATTATGCAGGGTCACTATGAGTAAAAATTGACTCAGAGGTACTTAACAACAACCTTCATCTAGTTCAAACACATTTCCATCACTCCAAAGTAAACTTCTTTACACATAAAGCAGTTTCTCTTCATTCCTTCCTTTCCCTAATCCCTGACAATCACAATATGTGTTCTGAGTTTATAAATTTATCTACTATAGTTGGTTTCCAAAAGTGGGACTAGATAATATGTTACCTTTACCTTTTGTGTCTGTTTTTTGGTTTGTTTTGTTTTCACTTATCACAATGATTTCCAGGTACATCTATAGTGTAGGATGCAATAAAATTTCATTCTTTTTTGTGGAAGAATAATACTCAATTATATATATTAAGTACCATTGAGTTGGTTAAGACTCACAGTGACCCTTTGTAGGGTTTCCAAGGAGTGGCTGATAGATTTGAACTGCCAACCTTGCAGTCAGTAGTTCAGTGCTTATTCTATAGTACCACACCAGGACCCCATTAAATATATGTGGGAGAGGAGATTCAAAAGTTTATGGACAGATGGGTATAAAAGATAATGGAATTTTTCCATGAAGTCCTTTTTGTGTCTGTGTGTGCATACCATGCCTGTGACGGCATACACAGATCCTGAGATGCCATGGCCCCTTGAGAAGATGGACAAGGCTCTGACCCAGGGGCCCGCACTGGATCTGCAAGCCATGGACCCTGAGTGCCAGGAAGAAAAACTCCTGAGACCCCGGGCTCATGGCCTTTGGCGAACATACCTCTTGGCTATTGCTATACAGCTTGTTCTTGCTACTGTTCTGTTTATTCTTTATCTGATTTTCATGTTCTTAACTCCAGTTATTGTGGCTTCTGGGAAAGTCATTGTTTCTAGTAATAATACATGTAGAGTACTAGTTAATGGTACCAATGTAAATGTCACTGATTTGGCAGTGCGGGCTGTGCGTGAAGTTATGGAAAGTGACATTTCTGAGGAACAGGCTGTGGTTGTTTGGGACAAATGTAATGGTTGCTCACTGAATAATTGCTCAGTCATATTTGACATAAAATAAAATCATGAAATGCTGATGTCCATGAACAATAATAAAACTGAACTTGTTCCCAGGGCTGAACCAGTAAAACCTTCCCAAATGACTCATGATCAAGAACAAATGTTTTGGGACCATGAAAAGGGACTAAAAGGAAATGGTGACATCTCCCACAAACCGGCCCTGGGCATGATTATTTTGATCCTGATGCTCTTCTTGGGGGTTCTGCTTTACATGGTAGCTATGTGCACTTAAGCCGACCCTCTTTAGTCTTCTCTGTTACTTAT
>NW_006411828.1:7157-8777 GCF_000296735.1 Chrysochloris asiatica
TGTCATGGCTGGACCCTGACAATACCAAAATTATTTTTAATCTTCATCAGTTACTGGTTGTTTTCACATTTTTGCCTATTGTGAATAGCTGTATTCATAATAAAAGAAGTAAAACTTAAACCACTTGCATTCTTTGAAAAAATCCTAATTGCAATGAACATGGTAGACATGTCTCTGTTTAAGTATCCAAATATACAATTGTTTGGAATATATTCCTAGGAATAAAATTGCTGGCCATGTGATAATTCTATGTTTTACTTTATTTCATTTCATACTTTGTGAACTTTTTGTTGTAAACTAGATCATTAAATACTTTGAAAATCATAAATAACTTTGAAAATCATATTCTCCCCTCTAAAAAGGATTTACTGTTCTTGATTGCTAAAGACTGTAGTCATCTTTCTGTTTAGTGAATTTGCCAACTTATTTTTGCAAAGATGTATTCCTTGTCATGTGTGGTGACAAGTTTTTTTTCTCTTACCTGTGTTCAGCTAGGGTTTTTAGAGGGGTATTTTTTTGAATATCTGTATCTAAAAAAGAAAAAAAAAATTAGAATTTCCAATCTTTGTGGATTGGCTTCTGTTGGGAAACTCCATTAGCACTTATTCACACTGAATTTACAACTCTGTCTGCTTTCTGCTTGCACTGAGTTTAGAGATCAGCTTAGTGGTAATATTTTAGGGTTTTTTTAGTTCTTTCCTGAGCATGTTTCTTTAACATGTGCATAATATCCTAAATTCCCTCATGACAGGAAGCTTTTGAATATTCTAATTTCACAAAGAAATGGTCTCCTCTTCTTTTCCTTCTAGGATTTATTCAGCAGATTTTACACATCAGGAACCTGCATTGTGTAGTGGAGTCCTAGTGTGGCACTGTAGGATAAGCACTAGATTGCTAACCACAGATCAGTGATTCAAACCCACCAGTTGTAACTATACAGAGTTGTTATGAATTGTAACTGACTTCACAACACATAACAACAGCAACAGTATTTAGTTGTTATGCTCTCAGCCTCTAAATGAAAGTTTGGCAGTTAATCCCCATAAGCCCCACTCCACAGGAGAAAGACTTTACAGTATGCTTTCATATTGTTGCTGCTATTGTTGTTAAGTGCTTTTGTGTCAGTTTTAACTCATAGCAACCCTGTGTAGGGTCTCTTAGGAGTACCTGATAAGTTTGAACTACCAACCTTGCTGTTCAAACTGACCTTATGTTCCAGTGCATAATCCTGCAGTGCTACACCAGGACAAAATTCTGTCAAGTTGAATCTGACTCATAGGGACCTACACATAACATAAGGAACCTGGCCTGGTTCTGTACCATCCTCATAATTTTTCTTGTATTTGAGTTTATTGCTGCGATCTTATGTCAATATATTAAATTGGTGGTTCTTCCTCTTTTTCAATGACCATCTTCCTGTTTTGTTTTGTTTTTGTTGATCCTTTAATGGTTGTTTAATCATAAAGATTATAGCCTTAGAAACTCTCTAGGACAGTTTTACTCTGTCCTATAGGTCATTATAAAATTTACGAACCACTATTATTCAAATTTACACACCAACCCATAAAACCAGTGAGGATGAAATGAAATGTACCAACTTCTTCAATCTGAAATTGATCA
>NW_006411828.1:9287-9798 GCF_000296735.1 Chrysochloris asiatica
CTGACATAAAAAGACATAACTATTTCAAGAAATACACTGTGCACACGCGGATACCTAATTGACCTTCAGAGACAAAAATAGTAAACAATCTTTCTTCCATTAACTTCTCAATATCTATCTGCCCACCTCTACAGTGGTAACTAGAGGAGGGGCCTGAGTGAGTGGACACCTCCACCCACTACTGGAGGCTTCTACAGTGTACACACACTGCCTGTGTAAGAAGGCAACTGGCCAGTTGTCTACAATTTTGTTTTTGTTTCTAAGTGGTGTTTTTTGTCTCTGCTTTTATATTGCTTCTGCTTTGGGGCCTTTTGATCACACAGTTTTCATGGTTGGGAACTTTTCCTCCCTACAATACCTAAGAAAAAATCAGCAACTGTGGCCATATAGCCAAACTACAATCATACCCCATAATATTCCACCATTGAGGCAAGGGCCAATAAAAGCAGTTAAGCATTACTTGGGAAAAGGAAAGCATATCTCCTGATCATATCCACCAGGAGACACCCAG
>NW_006411829.1:0-1748 GCF_000296735.1 Chrysochloris asiatica
ATAAGCTTTCAAGAGGGAATCTGGTGCTAGGGAGCATGGCGGAAGGCAGAATCTCCAGTAGGTACTATTCAATCTGTCTGGGTGGAGCTGATGAAAGGAGATACAGATGGGTAACTCGTGATACTGTAGGGAATAATGCTTATCAGGATGGATTATGAGGGTTGGAAATGCAAAAGTAGACATTTTGTAACAATGAAGGGAGTAATCAATTCTACAGGATAGGAACAGAGGCCTCTGGGACCATCAATGGAGAAGAGCTGAGAGCAGGACACTACCCAGAGCAACAGAGGTGCCTGAGATGGATACAGAGATGATGATGTGGAGTGATGAAGCGACTGGCGACTTTGGACCCAGAGAGTTCCGGAAAGGGACTGTGGGCCGAAAACTGGGGGGAGGAGGGGAAAGTGTAGGGGGTGGGTTTCTGGGATGTACCCTTTGGGTGGTCGATGATGCATGGAGGGCATTGGAACCATGGCAATGAGATGATATACGATGGAATGGAATGAATGTAAAACTAAAGTTCTCCCATGTAAACTATGATATAATTTTTAATAAAACATTAAAAATAAAAACGAATAGGAGTGTCAATACTAATCTCTGAAAAAATAAACTTTAAGGAAAAACCAGCATAATAGATAAAGATGGACATTATCTCATGATTAAAGGGACAATTGAACAAGATAACCTAACCATAATAAGTATCTGTGCTCCCAATGAAAGAGCTACAAAAAATATAAAGCAAACTCAAATCGATTTGAAGAGATAAATAGATGAATCTACAATAATAGTGGATGATTTAAATACACCGCTTTCAAAACCGGATAGAACAATCAGAAAGAAACTTGACAGAGACACAGAAGAAATAAACAACACAATTCAGCCAACTGGACATCCTAGATGTGTTCAGAGCATTCAACCCAACAAAAGCACAATACAAATTTTTTCCGGTGCATATGGAACATTCTCCAGAACAGACCATGTCTTAGGCCACAAAACTAATCCCCATAAATTTACAAATATCAAAATACTGCAAAGTATCTTCTCAGACCACAGCTATCAAATTAGAAATCAACAATAGGAAGACCAAGAAAATAAAGTCAAATACATGGAAACTGAATAACACCCTGCTGAAAAGTCACTGGGTATTAGAAGAAAACAAACGTGAATTCACAAAGTTTCTAGAAGTAAGTAAGGACGAAAACACAACATACCAAACCTTGGGACATGGTGAAAGTGGCGCTGAGAGGACAATTTATTGCAACAATCACAAACATCCAAATGGAAGAAAGAACCAAAATTAACACAGCATCTACAACAATTAGAAACAGACCAACAGAGGTAACCTACAGCCACCAAAAGCAAAGAAATAATAAAGATCAAAGCAGAAATAAATGAGATAGAAAACAGAAAAACTATAGAAACCATCAACAGGACATGAGTTGGTTCTTTGGCAGGATTAACAAAATTGACAGACCGTTGGCAAACCTAACAAAAGAAAAGAGGGAGAAGACACAAATAACATGCATTAGTAACCATATGGGTGATGTCAAAACAGAAGCAAAGAAAATCAAAAGGATAATAACAGAATACTATGAAGAGCTGTATTCCAACAAATTTGAAAACTTAGAAGAGATGGATACATATTTAGATAAAACACGACCTACCTAAACTTATACAGAGTGAAGTAGAAAACCTGAACAGACCCATAACAAAAGAAGAAATTCATCAAGTCCTCAAAAAACTCCCAA
>NW_006411829.1:2338-3902 GCF_000296735.1 Chrysochloris asiatica
TGGGAGAAAGATGAGGCTTTCTGCTCCCGTAAAGATTTACAGCCTCGGAAACCCTGTACAGGGTCGCTATGGGTCGGAACTGACTCTACAGCACTTAACAACAACAACATACAAAATCAACAGCCTACATTACTCTCAATGGAGAAAAACTGAAAGCCTACCCTCTGTGAACAGGAAACAGACAACAATGCTCTTTGTCTATTTAATATTGTGCTGGACGTCTTAGTAAGAGCAATACAGCAAGATAGGGAAATTAAAGGCATTCAAATTGGCAAAGAGGAAGTAAAACTCTATTTGCAGACCATATAATCCTATACGTAGAAAACCCCAAAGACTCAGTAAAAAAAAACTTTAAGACCTCATTGAAAGATTCAGCAAAGTGGCAGGGTATAAGATCAGCATACAAAAATCAATTGGATTTCTCTATAGCAACAGCAATAACGATGAAAAGGACATTAAGAAAGCAATACCATTTACAATAGCCACGCAAAGGATGAAATACCTAGGAATAAACATAACCAGAGAAACAAAGGACTTATACAAAGAAAATTACAAAGCACTACTACAAGAAACCAAAAGAGACCTACAGAAGTGGAAGAACATACCATGTTCCTGGATAGGAAGACTCAACATCGTCAAAATGCCAACACTACCCAGAGCAATTTACACTTACAGTGCAATCCCAATCCAGATTCCAACAACATTCTTCAAAGAGATGGAAAGGACAATTACTAATTTTATATGGAAAGAAAACAGACCCAGGATAAGCAAAGCACTGCTTAAATGGAAGAACAAGGTTGGAGGTCTCTCACTCCCCGATTTCAAACTTTACTACATGGCTACGGTGGTCAAAACAGCCTGGTACTGTTAGAATGAAAGAGACATTGAGCAATGGAACAGAATCGAGAATCCAGATATCAACCCAACCACTTACAGCCAAATGATCTTCGACAAAGTGCCTAAGCACATTGCACGTGGAAGTGAAAGTCTCTTCAACAAATGGTGCTGACAGAACTGGAAAGCAATATGTAAAAGACTTAAACAAGACCTTTGCCTCACGCCCTATACAAAAATGAACTCAATATGGATTAAAGATCTAAATGTGAATCCCAAATTCATGAAGATCATCAACAAAAAAAAATAGAGACAAACTTGAAGGCACTAATTTAGGGCATATAAGCACACAAACAAAAATAGACAAAATAGAGGAGTGGGACTTACTAAAAATTAAAAACTTGTGTGCATCAAAAGACTTCACCAAGAAAGTAAAAAGGGAACCCACAAACTGGGAAAAAATCTTTGGCAACGACATATTGGATAAGGGACTAATTTCTAAAATATATAGGAAAATACTACAAATCTATAAAAATAAGACAAATAACCCAATTAAGAAATGGGCACAACCAACAAAAACTTCCAACTTGGACATTGGATACCCAAATGGAGAGGGAGGGACTACAAAGGCAAGAAGTGACTGGCTTACAAGCTTTCAAGAGGGAACCTAGAGCTAGGGGGCATGGAGGAAGGCAGAATCACCAGTGAGTACTATCCAATCTGTCTAGGT
>NW_006411829.1:4868-7684 GCF_000296735.1 Chrysochloris asiatica
ATAAACAAACTGTGGTACATACATACAATGGAATACTATGCTACCTTGAAAAATAACAAGGAAGCTGCATTCCACTTCCTAACATGGATGAACCTTAAGGACATTATGTTGAGTGAAATTAGTCAATCACAAAAAGAAAATTACTGCATAGGACCACTACTATAAAAGACTAAAAAAAAGAACTCATACTATTCCACTAACGTGGATTCTTAGCAAGTTGCTAGGACGTAGGGGTAAGGTTAAGGATGGGAGGGGAAGGTGGAACACAGGGCAGGGAATAGACACAGGATCGTTTGGGTGTTGGGGAGGGGTCAATATACAAGCTGGGAGAGGGGAATGGAAGAACAAAGCAGATGGGAGAACAATTAGGTAGGAATAAGCTAAATGGACAGAGGTAAAAAAGGATGTAGGCACAGCCTTGGAACAACAGGGCTCTGGGATACAGAGACTGGGACATGATTGGAATGGGGAAAAGGGGGGAATAATGTTAAGATGCTTGGCTGACTTTTGAACCTTGGTTTTCCATGCATTATGTTATAAAACAAACACTGGAGGATAGAGAAAGGAATAGCCAGAAATATCATCATAGGAAGCTTGTAAATCCGTCTTCTGCCTATAACTGATTGGAATACCTAAAATGGGGCTACAATGTGTCCAGTGAAGGAGGTTTCCCGAGGAGCTTCTACATTGCATAAGACTATAGATGGAAGCCTGAACCACATCTAGACCTTCAGAGACAGGAAACTTTCCTCTTGAAAGGATAAGCAGACCAGCCTGGAGCAGCCAGAAAACCAGAAGACACGTCTTGAAAGAAAGACCTACAGGAAAAATACAAAACAATAAGGGCAGTCCGACTGTTACCACAAGAACAAGCAAGTTGCTTGCCCAGGAGACATCAAGGCAAGTGGTTGGGTCCTCTTAGTGCAAATCCTCTTCCAAGACCAAGACGCAATAGATATACATGTTCTGATTGGCGACCACACACGTCACTCCTAAGGAGAAGTGACTGAAGAACATCAATGAAGCAGGGAGCTAAGCTCTGCATCGTTCAGCAGACTATTATAAACCCGGGTGGAGATCTGGTCGGCCAGCAGCGAGGCAAGACCTGGGGACCCATGGGCTTAGAGTCAGTGACACAGCCACAGAGGACTAGAGTGGAGAGCAAAGCGACCAGCTGATAAGAAGAGGGCAAACAGACACAAGAACACTCACACTTGCAGATGATACCCACTTGCCCTGGCTTCAATGACTGGATGAACAGAGCTCAACCTGAAGAAGAAAGAAGAGGGGGAAAAAAAAGTATCATCTGATACAACTTGATAAACTTGACCTGTACCTATAAATGCAATAGCTCAAAAGAGGAAACAAATCCCTGCTCCAAGAATTATTCCCACCCCCTATGCACAAACAGTAGATAGGGATGGGCAACTTGAACATTGGCTACCCAAAATGGGGGGGAGGGATACAAAGGTAAGAAGTGACTGGCTTACAAGCTTTCAAGAAGGAACCTAGATCTACAGGGCAGGGAGGATGGTAGAGTCTCCAGTGAGTAGTATCCAATCTGTCTAGGAAAGGCTGATAAAAAGAAATGCAGATGGGTCTCTTGTGATGGGTGAATAATTGTTATCAGGACTTATTATGAGGACTGGAAATGTTAAGGTGGATATTTTGTAGCAAGGAGGGGAGTGATTAACCTTTCAGTCTAGGAGCGGAGGGTCCTGAGACCATCAATGGAGAAGAGCAGAGAGTGGGACCCCACCCAGAGAAGCAGTGAGGCCTGAGATGGAGACAGAGAGGATGATGTGAAGAGATGGAGTGGCTGAGGACTTGAGATCCAGAGAAGGAAAGGGTGTGTGTGCAGAGGACTGTGGGGGTGGGTGGGTGGGGGGCGGGCTTGCAGGGTATACCCTTTGATTGGGTCATGATGCATAGACGGGATGGTAACTATAGCAATGAAACAATTTATGATAGAATGAATGTAAAACTAATGTTCCCCCATGTAAACTATCACATAATACCCAATAAAACATTTATTTAAAAAAAAAAATTGGATTCCTCTATACCAAAAACGATAGCATTGAAAAGGACATTAGGAAAGCAATAAAATTTACATTCACCACCCAAAGGATGAAATATCTAGGAATAAATGTAAATAGAAAAACAAAGGACTTATACAAAGAAAACTACAAAACACTACTACAAGAAACCAAAAGAGACCTACAAAAATGGAAGAATGTACCCTGCTCCTGGATAGGAAGACTTAACATTGTGAAAATGTCAATATTGCCCAAAGCAATTTACACATTTAATGTAATCCCAATCCAGATTCCAATGCTATTCTTCAAAGAGATGGAAAAAACAATTACAAATTTTATATGGAAAGGAAAGAGACCCAGGATAAGCAAAGCACTGCTTAAGAAGAAAAATAAGGTTAGAGGCCTCTCACTCCCCAACTTCAAAATTTACTACACAACTATAGTGGTCAAAACAGCTTGGTACTGGTACAATGAAAGACACATAGATGAATGGAACAGAATCGAGAATCCAGAAATTAACCCATCTACATATAGACCACTGATCTTTGACAAAACAACTAAATATATCGCATGGGGAGGTGATAGTCTCTTGAACAGATGGTGCTGGCAGAACTGGAACGCGATATGCAAAAGACTGAAACAAGACCTTCACCTCATGCCTTATACAAAAACCAACTCATCATGAATTAAAGACCTAAATGTGAATCCCAGAATTATGAAGGCCATCAGTGAAAAAATAAGGACGAATATGAGGGCACTATATCAGGGAATATACAGATT
>NW_006411829.1:8169-9854 GCF_000296735.1 Chrysochloris asiatica
AATGATGGAGACAGCCAAAGTGCCCATCAACTGAAGAATGGATAAACAAACTGTGGTACATACACACAATGGGATATTATGCTACCTTGAAGAATAACAAGGAAGCTGCAAGCCACCGCATAACATGGATGAACCTTGAGGACATTATGTTGAGTGAAATTAGTCACAAAAGGAGAAATACTGCATAGGACCATTACTATAAAACTCTATGAAAAAGAACCCATACTTAAGGGGGCAGGGATTTTTTGCTGGCTACTGAGATGTGGGAGATGGGGTAAGGGGAGGGAGGGGAAGGTGGAGTACAGGGCAGGGAATAGACACAGAATAGTTTGGGTGGTGGGGAGGGGGTCACTATACAAGAAGGGGAAGGGGAATGGAAGAACAAAATGATTGGAGAACAATTAAGGCAGTTTTGCCTGGGCTAAGCGGGACAGAAGTAAATAATGATGTATGCACAACCTTGGAACAACAGGGCTCTGGGATACAGGGATTGAGACATGGTTGGAATGGGGAAATGGGGGAAAATAATGTGAAGATGCTTGGGTGTCTTTTGAATCTTGGTTTCCCTGGCAAACCATTATAAAATAGACACGAGGAGGAGAGAAAGGAATAGCCAGAAATATCACCTAGAAAGCTTGTAAGTCTGTCTTCTGTCTATAACTGATTGGAATATCTAAAATGGGGCTACAATGTGCCCAGTGAAGCTTCCTGCGGAGCCTCTGAATTACATAAGACCAAAGGTAGAATCCTGAACAGCATCCAGAATCTTCAGAGGTGGGAAATTTCTACTTGAAAAGACAAGCAGACCATCATGGAGTGGCAAGAAGAACAGAAGAATACAAAGAACAGGAAAAATACAAAACAATATAGGCAGACTGACTGATTACTACAACAACAAGCAAGTTGCTTGCCCAGGAGACATCAAGGCAAGTAGTCGACTCCCCTCAGAGCAACCCCCCTTCCAAGATTAAGACTCAATGGGAATACACACTCGGATTAGTGACCACATTAGTCACTGATAAGGGGAAGTGAGGGAAAAACAGCAGTGAATCTGCAAGCTAAGCCCTACAACATTCAATAGGCTACTGTGATCCCTGGTGGAGACTTGGTTGGCCAGCAGTGTGGCAATACCTGGGGACTCTTGGGCCCAGAGTCAGCAACATAGCCACAGAGGACTAGAGTGGAGAGAGAAGCATCCAGCTGATAAGAAGAGAGGGCATATGCACAAGAACACCCACACTTGCAGATAATACCCACTTGACCTGGCTTCAATGACTGGATGATCAGAGCTCAACTAGAAGAAGAAAGAAGAGGGGAAAAGTGAGGTCTAACCACTACACTACCAGGCCTTGCACCTTCCAGATGGTGGATCGGGTAGACGTGTAGTGAGGAGCTCGGTCAACAACAACACGGAACACCAGGTCAAGAGGGCTCACGAGATGGTGTTGGAACTCTGAAACAAATATAAAGGTATGTTTGGAGGATTGGAGAGTTTACAGCTGGGGAATTTGCAGAGAATCCAGAAATCCATTGTTTTCTGGATCAAGACACTCAGCTATTCCAGGAGCCGCCATCTTGGGAGAGAACATCTTGATTGTATCAGGATTTATAGTATCAGGAGAGAACATCTTGATTGTATCTTGATTATATCAGGATTGTATTAAGATTGACATCGAAATTTAAAG
>NW_006411830.1:0-1557 GCF_000296735.1 Chrysochloris asiatica
AAAAAAAAGTCTGTAGCCTAATATGACATCTCTTTCCCGTGTTAAAAAACAGAACAAAAAGCAAACAAGAAAAGTTCAAGGCCTGCTCTTGGGCTGAGTATCTGTCGGCTGTTTTGTTTTAAGTGGATACTGTCTCTTTAAATTCCGAGGAGATCTATGCACATGCATAGTAGAACCCTCTAGCCCATGAATAATTATCCCTCTCCCCTCCATAACCATCATAGATTTATTTGTTTTATCAAGAAAACTTTTTTTTTTTTTTTTTTTAACTTTTTACAGTATTCGTCTCATGTAATATTTGTCCTTTTGTGATTGGCTAATTGAACTCAGCATAATATCCTCCAGGTTCAACCATGTTATGAGGTGTTTCACAGATTCATTCTTATTCTTCAGTATTTTGTAGTATTCCATTGTGTATATGTATAGAGTTTGTGTAGCTATTCTACTGCTCATGGGTATTTAGACTGTCTCCATCTTTTTCTCTTGTAAACATCATATTGAAAGATCTTGTTTTCTTATCCATTCTGCTCTCTGTGTTCTGCCGCACTCTCCCCCCCACCCCCATTCTAGCATTCTACAATGAAGCACACTCATGAAAGCTTGTAAGCCAGCCACTAAATTTCTTGTTTCTATCAACCTAGTACCCTGAGGACACAAGATTGTTCCTTGATATTAAGATTCCTTCCATTTTGGTTGGAATTTTGAGTCACTGCTTTCATAGACAAAAATCTAGTTCATCAAATTGGAGCAATTTGCACTTGTTCTCAGTATCAAATCACAGGGACAGCAGTTCAAACTCACCAGCCACTCCTCGGGAACCCTATGAGTCAGTATCACTTGTGATCACTTAGTAATAACATATGCGTTTGTAAAACCTTTTTGTTTGTTTGTTCATGAAACAAGTTTCATGGAGATAATGTTGCATAGGTGATGTTGTAAACTAGGTTATGTTGAGTCCAGAGAAATAAGTTTTAAGATTTCATAAATGATGAATTTTCCAAGAAAGTTGATATGTGTAATGAAAAAGTCTCAGATTTTCTTTGGGATTTAGAGTGCAAACAATATTGTACTTATGTTGTCACAGCATAATATTTTCTTAAATTCTTATGTATAATATCTAAGTATAATCTTTGTCCAAATTTTAAGACCATGTAGTTTGCCTTCACTCAACTATTTTAAAACTTGAAGTATTATTGTATGTCAACACCTCTACAAATTTTTTTACATCTTCAGAACACATAAATATTGACGATCTCAAACACATAATGGTTTTTTTTGAAAGGTACTTTTAAAAAAAATCTACTTCCAAATTTTTCTTTCCTTCAAAATGCATAGCTTTTTGGAGTAAATCTGCCTTCATTAAAGATATATTTGCAAACCAAAAGAGACCTACAAAAATGGAGGAATGCACCATGCTCTTGGATAGGAAGACTTAACATTGTGAAAATGTCAGTACTGCCCAAAGCAATTTACACATATAAAGCAATTGCAATCCAGATTCCAACAACATACTTCAAAGAGTTGGAAAAAACAATTACTAACTTTATATGGAAAGGA
>NW_006411830.1:5127-5658 GCF_000296735.1 Chrysochloris asiatica
TTTTTTTTTTAATCTCAAGGAATTTACATTGATAAGAAGGGTAAATACTGTAGTTTGATGAGAAAGTGTAATTCTTATTTTATGTCTTATTTCTGTTGTGATACATTTTTATTTGTTTAGATAACTCAGGAACTGAAAACCAAATTCTGATGATGGCGAATAGCCCGGAGGACTGGTTGAATTTGTTGCTCAAACTAGAGAAAAACAGTGTTCCCCTAAATGATGCGCTTTTAAATAAGTTGATTGGTCGTTATAGTCAAGCAATTGAATCACTTCCTCCGGATAGATATGGCCAAAATGAGAGTTTTGCTCGAATCCAAGTGAGATTTGCTGAATTGAAAGCGTAAGTATTGGCATTTTAACAACATTTAACTAATTTTACTGCATAATTCATAGTTAAAAAGAGGCTGGTTAAAAACATACTGTCCAGATTTTATATGGGAACGCAATGGCTCTGTAGGATAAACATTGGACTGCAAACCACAACTTCAGCAGTTTGAGCCCACCAGCTACTCTATGGGAGAAAGATAC
>NW_006411830.1:7203-10512 GCF_000296735.1 Chrysochloris asiatica
GGTCCTCCGCTGCTCCCATCTCTCCACGTCCTCATTTTGGCCTCCATCTCTGGCATCACCACTTCTCTGGATAGGGTCCCACACTCTGCTCCTGCTCTTCTCCCTTGATAGTACCAGGGTCCTCCATTCCTGAACTGTAACATGAACCACTTCCTGCTTTTTGCTACAAAGTACTTCTACCTTTACAGTTTTAACAATCACAATTAGTCTTGGTAACAAGCTTATATATTTGTTGATCGATTGGTTCTTACTACTGTGTGGAGACCTTTTGGTTGGAACCAGAACACTCTTTATTTTCAAACATTCCTAGCTAGCTTGGGTATTTCTTAATCTTTTCACTTTTTCCTATTTTATTTCTTGAGGCTTCTGGCTGTATTCTTAGGCTGTCCTCTGATCATACGTTTCCTTTTTCCTCTACCTTGTTCTGCCTCAACCTTGATCGCATTTACCACCAGTGATACATAATTGTCATTATCACTGTGGCTCAGCCAAATCCCAATGATGGTGACCAAAACAAGTCGCAGTCACTATAGAGTAATCCCCAGGATTGAAATTGGAGAAAAGCAGTATATAAACTCTGAGATCTATGAATTTCTACCTATTGACATAATATCCTAATCCTGTTACTGTTTTTTGTGTGTTCTAAAGTCAGTTCCAACTCATATTCACCTTATGCACAACAGAATGAAACTGCACTATCCTCATAATTGTTGAACCCATTGCTGCTGCCACTGTTAGGGGTCTTCCTCATTTTTGCTGGCCCTACACTTTACCAGGCATGATGTTCTTCACCAGTGATTGGTCCCTCCTGAGAATATGTCCAAAGTATAAGAGATGAAGTCTGGCCATCCTGGCTTCTAATGAACATTCTGGCTATACTTCTTCCAGTACAAATTCGTTTGTCCTTCTGGCAGTCCAAGATACTTTGACTTATGCATCCATTCTTCTACAATATTCCTTATTCATTGTCCAACTTTCAAAATAGTCTTATATGCTACTGAAAATACCATGACTTGGATCGGGCATACCTTAGTCCTGAAATTGACATCTTTGTTATTGAAAAATTTAAAGAGGTCTTGGTTAGCACATTTGCCTAATGCACATTGTTTGATTTCTTGACTGATACTTCCATGAGTGCTGATAGTGGATCCAAGCAGAATGAAGTATTTGACAACTTAAATCATTTTTCCATTTATCACGATGTTATTAATTGGTCCAGTGATGAAGATTTCTATTTTCTTTACATTGAGGTGCAATCCATACTGAAAGTTGTGGTCTTTGATGTTCATCAGTAAGTATTCCAAGTCCTCTTCTCTTTCAGCAAGGAAGATTTTATCATCTGCATATCACAGGTCATTGTTAATGAGTCTTCCTCCAATCCTGATGCTACATTCTTCTTCATGTAACCAAGTTACTTGGATTATTTACTCAGCATACAGATTGAAATAGTGAAGAAATGCAACCCCTAGCACGTACCTTTCCTGATTTTAAACCATTCTTTGTATCCCCTTGTTCTGTTTGAATGACTGCCTCTTGGTCTATGTACATGTGCCTCATGAGCACAATTAAGTATTTTGGAATACCATTCTCTGTATTGTTGTCTATAACTTGTCATGATCCACACAGTCAGTAGCCTTTGTTCAGTCAATAAAGCACAGGGAAACGTCTTTCTGGTTGTTGGGAGAGGGAAAAGATTGCAAAAAAAACTTTTGATATATAGATGCAAGCAGTTGTTGTTGTTGTTAAGTGCCGTCGAGTTGGTTCCGACCCATAGCGACCCTGTACAGGGTTTCCGAGGGTGTAAATCCTTATGGGAGTAGAAAGCCTCATCTTTCTCCCGCAGAGCGGCTGGTAGTTTCGAACCGCTGACCTTAAGGTTCGCAGCCCGATTCGTAACCACTACGCTACCAGAGCTCCTTAGATGCAAGCAATAAGGGGGATTTTACCAGAAGAATGTAGTTGCTAGGGAAACAGAGATAGGGCAGAGAGATATTTTGCAGACTTGAACTGAATACCACGGCTGGCTGCGTACAAGTAAAGACTGCAAATTCCTTGTTCCCTGAGGCAGGCTTTGCAAGTTTCTCAGACTTTGCAAGTTTCTCGGGGCAGCCTGACCTGGGAGCAGCCCAATTTTCTGGGACCACAACTGTTTAGTTGCAGTCCTTTGGTTAAACTGCACCCAAATCTGAGACCTTCAGTTCAAGTCACTCCCAACATCTGGTACTTACTGCTATTAGTCAAGATCCATCTGGTGTCAGCAATAAAATCCCTAGTTGCACATACTAGTCAGAAACAGGCTTGAAACCTTGGCAGTTCCCTATCAATGTACTATTGCAGCCATTTTTCAAATTATCTTTAGCAAACTTTTTACTTGCACACTATATTAGTGGTATTGTCTGATGATTTCTGCATTCCATTGGGTTTCCTCTCTTTGGAATGGGCACCCATAAGGATCTCTTCAGGCTGTTGGCCAGATAGCAGTCTTCCAAATTTCTTGGCATAGTTCAGTTAGTACTCCAGTGCTGAAGCAATTTGTTGAGAGTTTTCAATTTGTATTCCATTAATTCCCAGAGCCTTGTTGTTTGCCAGTGCCTTCAGTGTACCTTGGAACTCTTCTTTCAGAATAATTGGCTGTTGATTATATGCTACCTTTTGAAATGGTTGACCACCAGCCACTTGTTTTTGTAAGTAACTGTGTGTATTCCTTGTCTTCTTTTGATACTTTCTGAATCATTCATTATTTTGCCTATATATTCCAGTATTTCAAGTCAAGGCATGAATTTTTTCTTAAGTTCTTTCAGCTTCAGAAACACTGAGCATGTTCTTCTCTTTTGGTTTTCTTACTCCAGATCTTTGCACACTTAATTATAATACTTGACTTTTCTCAAGCTGTCCTGTAAAATTTTCTGTCCATCTCTTTTACCTCTTCATGTGTTGCTTCCATTTGCTTTAGCATGTCTAAGCTGGAGAGCAAGTTTCAGAGTCTCTTCTGACATACATTTTGGTCTTACCTTTCTTTCTTGTCTGAATCACTTTTTCCTTTCTTCCTGAATAATGAATGCCCTAGATGTCATCCCTCAACATTTATCATATTATTGTTCTTGTGCACTAGTTTTAATATTCTTCAGCTTCAGCCTAAACTTGCATGTGAACAGTTGATTCTCTCTTCCGTAGTCTATTCCTAGCCTTATTTTGCCCATGTTAGGGAGCGTTTCAACCACCTCTTTCCACCGTTTTAGTCAGTTTGATATCTGTATTCCTTCTGTTGAGATCCATCTGTCTAGTCATCTTTTATTTTGTTTACAAAAG
>NW_006411831.1:0-9808 GCF_000296735.1 Chrysochloris asiatica
CGAGTGTCTTTCTTGTTCTATCATTTTTTTGAAAGTGGCATATTAAAATCTCCTTCTATTTTTGTAGATTTGTCTATTTCTTTCTTCAAATCTATTGTTGTTGTTCTTGTTAAGTACTGTGTAGTTGGCTCTGACTCATAGTGACCCTGCACAGGGTTTCCAAGGCTGTAAGTCTTTACAGGAGCAGAATGTCTCATCTTTCTCCTGCGGAACCGCTTGTAGTTTTGAACTGCTGACCTTGAGGTTGGCAGCCCAACTCATAACTTTGCTTTATATATCTTTGTGCTCTTTCATTGGCAGCCTACATATTTATTACGGTTATGTTATCTTGCTCAATTGATCCTTTAATCATGAGATAATGTCCTTCTTTATCACTTATGCTGGTTTTTGCCTTAAAGTTTCTTTTATCAGAGATTAGTATTGGCACTCTTGCTCGGTTTTTATTGCAACTTGCTTGATATATATATTTTTTCATCCTTAGCTTTTAATCTGTTTTGTCTTTGTGTGTAATTTATATCTCTTGCACACAGCATATCAAAGGGTCTTGTTTTATTATCCATTCTGCCACATTTTTTTCTCTTCACTTTTGCAATTAATCTATTGACATTCAGTGTAATTATTTGTTGATAAGTGCTGTTGAGTCATTTCCGACCCATAGCTACCCTGTACAGGGTTTCCGAAGCTGTAAATCTTTACAGGAGCAGAACGCCTCATCTTTCTTCCATGGAGCAGCTGGTAGTTTCGAACTGTTGGCCTTAAAGTTCTCAGCCCGATTGGTAATCACTATGCTACCAGAGCTCCGTGTAATAATAGGTGTGAATTAATTGCAGTCATTGTGTTAGTATTTTTGTGTTGCTGCTCATTCCTTTGCTCTGCATTCATTCTTATTTGTGTTCCTTGTGCTGAGTTCATGTTTTTTATGGTCTTTCTTGTCAGTTTCTTCTTAGTTTTAATGTTTCTATCTTCTACTTGGTATGTTGTGAAATGTTAACTTTGTTTGAGGTTACCCTATAATCTACTAAATTTTCCCTCCATTTCAGACAGTCTATTATATCCTGCAATACCTGACCTTCTCACAACCTGGATCTCTGTTCCTATATTTGCCCTTTGTCATTGTTGTTATTTTGATCTATGATTGACCTCCCAAGTATTCTGAATTTATTTTTGTAATTTTGTTCTGTTCTGGTCTCTGGTATCTGTTGTAACTGAGTTCTAGGTGGTGTTGCCATGTCTGCCAATCTCTGGTTTTTATCTTTTGTTTTGGGTTTTCAGTACAAAGAACTCCCTGTAGGATATTTTGAAGCACTGGATTGGCCTTGACAAAGTCTCTTAGCTTCTCTTTATCCTGAGATGTTTTGAATACACCATTGTATTTATTGATAGTTTTGCTGGATAGACAATTCTTGGTTGGCAGGGTTTTTTGTTGTTGTTGTTATTGCTATTTTGTTCTGTTTTATAGTTTTATATATGGCTCCCAATTGCTTTCTTGTCTGCAAGGTTTCTGCTGAGAGGTTAGAGCTTAATCTTATTTGTTTGACTTTGTAAGTAACACTTCTCTTTTCCCTGGCTGCTTTTAGGATTCTTTCCTTGTCTGTGCTTTTGGAGAGCTTGATTATGATATGTCTTGGTGATTTTCTTTTGTGGACTATCTTTTCTTGGGGTTGTTCAGCTTCTTGAATGCTTATCTTCTCATCCTTCAAAATATTATGGAAATTTTCTTCCAGAAGTTTTTCAACTATCTCCTCTGTGGACTTGTAGTGATTCTTCCTACTTTGGAATGCCAATAATTCTTAAGTTATTCCTCTTCATGTTATCCAATGTGAATTTTAGACTCTCTTAAGAATTATTTTTTATCCTTTTTTCTGCTTGCTCTTCTATCTTAGCAGTATTGAGAAATTTTTCTTAAAGTTCGCTGGTTCTGGCTTCCATCTCTTCCATTCTACTCTTTTGCCCCTTCAGTGAATTGTCCATTTCTGATATTTTATTATTAATTATCTGGACTTCTTTTTGCACATTTTGAATTGTTTCTAATGATGTATCTATCTTGTTTGATTGATCCTGTAGCACTTTCCTGATTTGTTCCTTGCTTTCCAACATCCCTCTGTGGCACATTTGTATTTGTCTCCACATCATTCTTCTGAATTCTTTCTCACGTAAATCCAAAGCCTATTCTTCTTCTAATGGGAAATCTAGGTCTTCCTCCAGCTCATTTGTCTCAGTTACTCTTTTCTGTTTCTGGACATGTGCTGAGATCTTTTGCTCTTTTTTCTTGGACATTTTCAATAGTTGGATGTGTTTTCAATGATCAAATGAATGTATGTTGCAGTAATGTTTACATTACTGTGTTGTGGAGATAAGCTTTCCTTTTCACTTCCCATATTACTCAACTGCTGGCAATCTTAGGCAGTGTTGGCTATCTTTTTAATGGCTCCTGTCTGGATAGTGGGATATTATGGGGTATACTTGTACCTTCACTATATGGTCATGATTGCTGTCTCTACTTGGGTAACATAGGGAGGGAAAGCTTCCACCCATTTTTAAGACCAAATAGAAAAAAATCAGAAACAAAATTAAAGCAAAAACAAAACCACAGCAGACTGTCCAGTACCCTTTGTGTTCAGGTCATTGTGCATGTACAGTAGAAACCTCCTGCAGTGGGTCAGTGGTGTCCATTCACTGAGGCACCCTCTCTAGTCATCGCCTTGGAGGTGCATGGATAGAAATTGATAAAGGAATTAGAGAAAGATTGCTCACAATTTTTATCCCTGGATTTCAGTTAGGTATCTGCATATGCACAGCATAATTCTGAAACTGGATCTGTCGTATATAGTAGTTGGTGTTGGCTCTTCCCTTTTATGTTGGGGTTTTACAGGATGAAAATATGGTTTGGTTATATGATCAGACCTGATGTCTCTTGTTTGGTGAGGCAGGAAGAAAGGCTCCCACCCATATAGGAGAGTCAACCTTAGGGCTAAATCTCAGAGTCAGATGTCATAAGCAGCAGCCAAAGAATTAGCTGGAACTCCTCTGGCTTTCAGGGATTTCCTCTTTGCTCCATGGGAAAAATAGTACCACATTGGCCCAATGCTGGACCCTTTTGTGGGTGCACTCAGACACACCTGAAGATGCCCAGGCTGGGCCGAGAGGGTGCAACAGGAGAGAGGAGGAAAGAAGAGTACAAAAAGCCATCACACCTCTTTTTCCAAAAGTCTCTCCATGGCCTTCGCACTGTGTCAGCCTGGCTGTGGCCCCACCCTCTGATCTCTGCCCAGGCTGTGGGTCACAGGCAAGAGTCCCATTTGATTCAGAAATCGCCGTGTTCCTTCTTGCTCTGTTATCCACTGGTATGCTCCCAAAACGATTTCCCCTTTCTTTATGTTCAATTTAATGCTCCAGGATGATCCCAGCAAAGCGTTTTTACTGGCTTTTCTGCCCTTCCACTGAAGAGACTTTCCTGAGTACCTTTTGCTTCCTCCACCTCCAAACCAGAAGTCCCCACCTTCTCTTATTCAGAGCCAACAGGTCACTAGCATATCAACCTGTTTATTTTTACTTCAGAGCTTGGTTTTCAGGGCACAGATTTCCACATGACAACAAAAGATTTGCTAAACATTTTTTAAATGCCTAATTAAAACCAATTCACTAACTCAATGAAATTTGGAAGATTCCAATATTTTCTAAACTTTAATGTAAAAGTTGATTTCAAAACTGTAGAAAAATGAAATGGTTTTATATATTCATATAGTAATTTCTTGAAAAATGAAGAAACTGGTTTTGAAGACTATTATCCTCTTTTTTTTTTTTTTTTTTTTTACAGCTTTAGGTATTTAAATTCAAACAAAAGGAAGTCTTTGACAAATGTAACCACAAAATTAGTGATAGGAATTCTACATTTATTATTTTTTGTTTTATCTTTCACTGAATTTGATGCCAGAGGGCAAATATCATTCAGATTGTTTTTCTCCATCTGAGTTTATGTTAAGCATTTAATATTGCTGAAACATAGCTGCTAAAAGTCCTAACATGTATAAAATCAGTCTAAATGGACAGGCAGAAATGATAGGAAAAACATGGTAATATGGCCACAATGATTAACATCTGGAAATATTTCTTAAAATATATCCATACAAATATTTGAAAGATATAGAAATTTAAATAGAATTTATGTAATTATATGAAGTTTTAAGTAAACCAAAATATTAATCAGATTTAATTTAGATAATAATTATAAACTATAGCATAAATATTCTGTTTGTAATATTCATTACAATTAATACACAATTTCTTAAAAATTTATTCCTAATATTATGGATTGTCATCAACACATCTCCAGTTTTCATAGTAGTTACTTTTAAAAATATATATATATATATTGAGCTCTGGTAGCGTAGTGGTTACGAATCGGGCTGCGAACCTTAAGGTCAGCAGTTCGAAACTACCAGCCGCTCCGCGGGAGAAAGATAAGGCTTTCTACTCCCGTAAAGATTTACACCCTTGGAAACCCTGTACAGGGTCGCTATGGGTCGGAACCGACTCGACGGCACTTCACAACAACAACATATATTGAAAATCTGTGATGCATAAGGATTTTTAAGGAGTAACAAACAAACAGTGAAAATTGATGACTATTACTAGTCTTCATGATAAGATGTTTCAGACTCACAAAAGCTTTACAATAATGAGCAGTATGAAATTCCTGAGAAATACATATTGCACTTAAAATCATGTTACTTTATATGACATTCCTGAGGGGACTAGAAATACGTTTCCATTATGACTTTCACATAACTACTGCAATATAACGTGTTGCAAATACATATCTTGAAATTAATGGATCCAGTGATTTCAGTGATGATTCACTGAATTCCCATAAAGTGAGAAATACTATATTGGCTCAAACAGAACAGAAGGAGATACTTCAGGATGATGCTGTGATTCAGATGGAAGGGAATCAGAACTTGGTAAAGCGCAAAACAACAAAATTTGTTATTTTACAAAAGTTACTGTTATTTAGTGTCATGTGCTTGGTTTCCTACTCAAAAAGGGAAGAAAATGTCCAGCATTTCTCAAGCCAAAAGACACATAGTGAGTCTATATAAGGTTTCTGAAAGAAGTTGGCATTATAAACCCACCAACTTCTTTCAGAAACCTTATACAGACTCACTATGTGTCATAACTAATTCAATGCCACAAAAGAGCAACAACAACATATATAACTATATTTATGCATGTGGAAAAACTTGTATATTAGAATTTTATTTCACATTAAAATCTAGCAGAAATTCAGTAACTATATAACACATATTCTAAAATTATCTGCCTGTTTTATTTCCACAAATTCTTTCAGATGTCCCTATCTTATAATTACCACTAAAGTTAGAAATTACACAATTATAATTTGCAATTTTGAGTCTCAAAAGTGGAGTCTTAGGAAAAGTTATGCATCAACATTTCAAATTTATTGAAACTGAATGCTTTGCTGATCCCATTAAATATCTTAAATCAGGTGCATAATAACAAAGGCCTTATGCACAGGCCTTCCATGTCTGCCTGTTATTCCTCCACATAGATGAGTCCGTTGTTTAGCTATAGATCTGTGTTGTGAAAAACATATTATATTATTAGCTGTCATATATTTATTGACTTTATGTCTAAATCGAAAAACTGAAGGCTATTATATATATTAAAGTATAGTAAAAGAAACTACGGAACTTGACCATTCTCCTTTACAACTATTCTTTAATTCATCTTTTCACTGCATGAATAGAGTCCATAGACTGTATCTGGCACCTAAATGTCAATTTAACCTTCATAATTCACAAATTTCCTTCACATTAAACTACATATCATAAGTGCAGAATGTCATAGGGTCTGAAAACATGCTTTAGATTTTTAGCTATAATCATACTGCTATTGGGGGAAAAAATTACCCTGTTTATATTCTGGACATTTAGGGCATAAATAAATTTTATTACTCAGATGAGTCACTGAAAAAAAATGAGCATGTTTTGAGAATACTGGTTTCAAGTCTATGAAAATCAAAACAGTGCTTGAAATGAAGTCAGTTATGGAAAGATCAAAATGAAAGTTCACACTAAATGATGCTTCTGTTCATTCAAGTAAATGTCAGATATCAGTTTCAGAACACTGTCCTGATTTTTAAAAACAGAGACATGGACATAGTGGGTAATGTGTTGAATATAAGGATCATTAAATTTTAGAAATTAATAAAATTCTTCATTGCAGATAAGAGTGAAATTATATTTTTCACAGGGGGTATAGGGGTCATTTTTAGAGGCTGTCACTCGAAATGTAGCCCTTTAAGTGACATTTCACTCTATAATATTAAAAGCAATTTTTTTAGGCCATTTTTTTCTTAGTGGAAGTCAAGTAGAATGGAGAAATAGGCTTACAGCAAATTCAGGAGCGAATGATGACTTCTTTATATTTTTACTTACATTATGGCCACTCAAAGACATGTATTGATCCATAACACCAGAAGCAATTTGATAAGAAATCCCTAAGTGCTACAAATGGTTAAGAAATAGATTATTACCAAAAAGATTCATGCTTTAAAACCATCTAGAGTGAGATAAGCTCAATGATCTTCTTTTAAAAGTTCATAACGTAAATAATCCTATGGAGCAGTTGTACTCAACAAGAGTTAGAATCAGGTCTATAACATCTAACAATGAAAGAGGCGAAGAAGTATAACTAAGGCAACTGAATAATAAAAAAATATTACTTAGCTACACTTCTGTCCAAACCCATATGACAAAAATTGCTGTTGTTGTAGCTAAGTGCCATCATTTAACATGACTCATAGCAAAATGTACAAAAGAATGAAGCAGTGCCCAGTTTTGCACAATTCTCACAATCTTTCTTATGATTTAGTTCAATGTTGCTGCCACTATATCTTCCTAATTTTGCTATCCCTCTAATTTATCAAGCATGATGACCTTCTGCAGAGTCTGGTTCCTCCAGATAACAGCTCCAAATTATGGGAGAAAAAATCTTCCCATCCCTACTTCTAATGACCATACTCACTGTACTTCTTCCAGCACAAATTTATTTGTGCTTCTTGGAGTCAAAGGCACATTTAATATCTTTCTTCAACCCTACAATTTAAATGCATCAATTCTTCTTCAGTCTCCTAATTCATTGTCCATATTTCACAGATATGAAGTGATTGAAAAATGCTATGACTAAATGTCCTTAGTACCTTAGTCTTCGAAGAGAAGTATTTGCATTTTAAAACTTAAAAGAATCTTTTGCATCAGTTGCCTCTGATAATATTTAAAACACTTGATCCTGATTGCTGTTTCCATGGGTGTTCATTGTAGGTCCAAGTTAAATGAAACACTCGACAACATTTAGTTTTCCTTTGTTCATCATGATATTGTCAATTAATTGTCCTAGTTTTGAGGAATTTTTTTTTTTTTTTCCTTCATGTTGAGATGTAATCCATAATGAAGTGGTCTTTGATCTTCATCAGTAAATGTAACAATTCCTCTTCACTTTCAGAAAGCAAGGTTATTTCATTGGCATATTGCAGGTTGTTATTTAGTCTTCTCCCTACCCAGATGTCACATTCTTCATATATTTTAGTTCTTTGGATTATTTTCTCAGTGCACAATCTAAATTGTTGTTGTTAGGTACCATCAAGTCAATACCAACTCATAGCGACCTTATGCACTGCAGAACAAAACACTGCTCGATCTTGTGCCAACCACACAATTGTTGCCACGTTGAGCACATGGATGCTGCCACTTTGCCAATCCGTCTTGCTGGGGGTCTTCCTCTTTTTCTCTGACTTTCCACCTTACCAAACATGATATGCTTCTTCTGCAACTGGTCCTTCCTGACAATATGTCCTAAGAATAAGAAACGAAGTTTGGCCATCCTGGCCTTCAAGGAGCACTCTGGCTGCACTTCTTCCCACACAGATCTATTGGTTCTTTTGACAGTTCATGGCTTTCAATATTCACCTCCAACACCACAACCCAAAGGCGTAAATTCTTCTATGGTCTTTCTTATTCACTGTCCAGCTTTTGCATGGATATGAGGCTATTAAAAATACCATGGCTTGGGTCAGGTGCACCTCAGTCCTCAAGCTGACATCTTTGCTCTTTAACACTTGAAAAAGTCTTGTGCAGCAGATTTGCCTAATGCAATATGTCCTTTGGTTTCCTGACTGCTGTTTGCATGAGTGTTGATAGTTTATCTAAGTAGAATGAAGTCCTTGACAACTTCAATCTTTTCTCCATTGATAAGAATGTTTATTGTTCCAGTTGTGATGATTTTAGTTTTCTTTACATTGAGATGCAATCCATACCGAAGGCTCTGGTCTTTGATCTTCATCAGTAAATGCTTTAAGTCCTATTAACTTTCCTTAGCTTACTTCAAAATCTGAACGCACAGCTGTTTTAAAATTGGCTAATCAAAGGCATAATGCACTGGACTGCAAAGTCATTTGAATTGAAAAGTGAGTGGTTCAAGCTCACCAGTCACTCCTTGGAAACCCTATACAGGGTCACTATGGGTCAGGATCGACTTGATGACACTCAACAACAACAACAGCATCATTCATTTTGGGTTAGAAAAAGTCAGCTTGAACCATAAGTTGGCAGTTCAAGCTCACCAGCTGCTCCTTAGAAACCCTATACAAGGTCATCATGGGTTGGGAGCAACTTGATGGCACTTGACAACAACAACATCATTGATTTGTAGGATTTTTTCATCCTTCATCTCTCCTTCTTTAGCAGTTTTTATGACAAGATGGAGATTTTCCCAAAGATCTCCCTCCAGATTCCACTTCATGTCCTTACCCTGGAAGGTTAAGATTGTAGTTTTTGCAAATAGCATATATGTGCTATGTTTACCTGTCAACTGCTCCTTCCCTTCCTTCCATGACATTTTCATAAGTTCAATAAGTACACTATTACAAAAATACCACTAGGAGGGGATGAGGCATAGTTGTTAACTAAATGTAGAACTTGAATATTGATGTTATTTGTGTAAAAATATGGTATACCCTAACTCATAAATGAATCACTTTGCAACAGTTCTAAAGTGTAACACATCAGTCTGCCCTGAATCCTAAAGCCATGGGTTTGATTTTGGTTTTAAATGACATTTAAGTGACATTGGGAAAGAAGTATCAATGATTATTTTAATGTAATGAAAATTAAGACCTTCACTTATAACAATATGAATGGAGAGAAAGTTATGAGCATGTTAGACCTCTTTTTTTTTTTCCTTCTTAAATGATTTATTGTGAATTATGTGATAGTTTACATGGGAGAACATTAGTTTTACATTCATTCTATCATATTCAGTCTCTTTGCCATGGTTACAATCCCCTCCATGCATTATCAAGCAACCAAAGGGTACACCCTGCAAGCCTGCTCCCTATACTACTCCCCTCCCCCCAGTCTTCAGCACACAGTCCCACTCCCTGTCTGGATCTAAAGTCCCCAGCTGCTCCATCGCTCCATGTCATCATCTCTGCCTGCATCTCAGGCATCGCTGCTTCTCTGTGTAGGGCCCCGCCCTCCACTCTTCTCCCTTGATGGTCCTAGGGACCTCCGCTCCTACACTGGAAAGTTAATCACTCCCCTCCTTGCTATAAAACGTCTGCCTTTACATTTCCAACCCTCACAATCAGTCCTGATAACAATTATTCACTATTGTATCACAAGAGACCCCTCTGCATTTCATTGCATCAGCCCTGCCTAGACAGATTGGATACTACTCACTGGAGATTCTACCTTCCTCCAGAGCCTCTGGATCTAGGATCCTTCTTGAA
>NW_006411832.1:0-9806 GCF_000296735.1 Chrysochloris asiatica
ATCAGAAGGAGCTCTGGTAGCGTAGTGGTTACGAATTGGGCTGCTAACCTCAAGGTCGGCAGTTCGAAACTACCAGCTGTTCCGCGGGAGAAAGATGAGGCTTTCTGCTCCCATGAAGATTTATAGACTTGGAAACCCTGTACAGGGTCGCTATGACTAGGAACTGACTCCACGGTTCTTAACAACAAAGCATGAATCAGAACCTACTCAATGGCACCTAACTATAACAACAACAGTCCAGGCCAGATAAAGCTGGGCTGATAAGCAGAGTTGTATCCCTCACCTACTACCCCAGCCAAAATGGGGGCCATGAACCCAGCCAGGAATCAGTCTGGGGTTTTAATATTGGCGGATGCTGATGAAGGCTAACTGACAGAACACCCAGACTAGTGAAACTTCTCAGGGACATTGATACCTTGACATTATGCCAGTAACATCCACATCTGTCTACACACCACCTGGTTTCTCTCCCCATCCCCCCCCAAAAAAACTTTCCTCAGAGCAGCCAGGAAAGTTGTTGCAGGGTAACTGGGGTCTGCACAGGCAAGGAGGGCATTCCGAAGGGTGGGAGTAGGGGGCGGGACTGAATGTCCAGAACCCATACCCAGTGGAAGTGCAGAGGAGACATGGCACATGTGATAACACTGGATGTTGCTGTTTAGTTTTGGCCTCTAGAGTCACAGAGCCAGAGGTTTGAACGCTGACTCTGCTACTTCCTAGTTGAATGATCTTAGGACAGTCACTTGGCCTCTCAGAGGTTCAGTGTTTCCATCTGTAAAATGGGGCTAACCAGTGGCGTTATTAATTTGGTGTCAACATACATAGTTACTCATGATGCCGCATACCTCCTTCCTTCCAGGGACTTCCTCCTGTACCACACCACTCAGAGTCCTTGGTGACGTTTGTTAGCAATTTTAATCATAAAATAATACGTGGTAGAGTTAGTTGCACAATGCTTAAGTGTTATATTTCTTAGATAGTATGGATACTAAAAACAGAATGACAACCTTTCTACACTGAATTAAAACCTTTTTAGTTATCAATTATTAGTAACTAAACAGAAGCCTTTTTTGTCTCCTTCTTTTCCTTTAATTACTACTTACTTTCAAAATTGTTATCGATCGAGGTTCACGAGTACTACTTACAGTACTATAGCTCCACCAGATAGATTGACAAACTCAGCAACTCTGAAAACACTGGCACCAACAAAAACAACAGCACGTGTTTGTAGTTTGTTCTGACAAAACCACATAATTCGAAGTGTCATCGTCATTGGATAATAATGATAGTTCTCACAAGACTGCATTTGTTGTTGTTGTTGTTGTTGTTAGGTGCCATCAAGTCAGTTCTGACTCCTAGTGACCTTACACACACCACAACAAAACATTACCTGATCCTGCATTACCTCACAATTGTGTCTGAGCCCATTGTTCCTGTGACCGTGCCAATCCATCTTATTGGGGGCTTCCTCTTTTTTGCTGGCCCTCCTCTCTTCCAAGCATGATGTTCTTCTCCTAACAATGTGTTAGGTCCCTCCTAACAATGTGTCCAAAGTAAAAGAAATGCAGTCTGGCCATCCTGGCTTCTAAGGAGCATTCTGGTTGTACTTCTTCCAATACAGATTGGTTTGCTTTTCCTGCAGTTCATGGGTACTTTTAATTTTCCTCTCCAGCACCATAATTCAAATGCACCGATTCTTCTACGACCTTCTTTATTCAGGGTCCAACTTTAACTTTTATGAGGCAATGGAAAATACCAATTGGCTTGGGTCAGGTATACCTTAGTCCTCAAAGTGATGATATCTTTGCTCTTGAACACTTCAAAAGGTCTTGTGCAGCAGATTTGCCTAATACAGTACATAATTTGATTTCTTGACTGCTGCTTTCATAAGCACTGACTGTTGATCCAAGTAAAATGAAGTTTTTGGCTTCAGTCTTTTCTTTGTTTATTATGATGTCATTTACTGTAAGGAATTTCCCCCCCCCCCCTTTGCATTGAGGTGCAATCCATACTGAAGACTATATTCTTAGATCTTGATCAGTAAGTATTGCAAGTCTTCTTAGCTTCCAGCAAGCAAGGTTGTGTCATCTGCATATTGCAGGTTGTTACTGAGTCTTCCTCGTTCTTCATATAATCCAGTTTCTCGGATTTTTTGCTCAGCATACAGAGTCAATAAGTATAGTGAAAGGATACAACCTTGACGCACACCTTTCTGATTTTAAACCATTCACTATCTCCTTGTTCTGTTATAACCATTGCCTTTTGTTCTATGTACAGGTTCCTCATAAGCACAATTAAGTGCTGTGGAATCCCCATTCTTCGCAATGCTATCTGTAGTTTGTTATGATCTGCACAGTAAAATGCCTTTGTTGTTGTTAAGTGCCATCGAGTCAGTTCCAACCCATAGCGACCCTCTATAGGGTTTCCAAGGAGCAGCTGGTGAGCCTGAACTGCCGACCTTGCGGTTTAAGCCGACTTTACAGTCCAGCGCATTAACCCACAGCACCACTTCCTGATATTCTCTGCTTTTAGTTGAGATTATATGGCATCATCAGTGATGTCCTTTGTTCCACATCCTCAACAGGGAGTGGCTTGAATTTCTGACTGCTGCCTGCTAATATACTGCCGCGTTTGTTTTGAATTCTCTTTAGCAAAGTTTTACTTGCACGTGATGCTAATGATATTGTTCAATGATTTCTGCACTTTGTGGAGCCAACTTTCTTTGGAACGTGCACAAATATGGGTGTCTTCCAATTAGTTGGTTAGGTGCCTGTCTTCCAAATTTTTTGACATAGATAAGTGAGTTCCATCAGTACTGCATCCGTTTGTTGAAACATTTCAGTTTGTATTCGGTCAATTATTGGAGCCTTGTTTTTGACTAATGTCTTCCGGGCAACTTGGATGACTTCCTTCATACCATCAGTTCTTAAAATGACTGAACATCAACCAGTTCTTTTTGGCACAGTGACTCTGTGTATTCCTTCCAGCTTCTTTTGGTGCTTCCTGCATCATTCATTATTTTGCACAAAGAATCCTTCAATATTGCAAATCAAGGTTTGAAGGTTTCTTCAGTTCTTTCAGCTTGGGAAATGCTGAGTGTGTTCTTCCCCTTTGACTTTCTAACTCTGGACCTTTGCATATTTCATTATAATATTTGACTGTCTTCTCAGGATGCCCTTTGGAATTTTCTGTTTAGCTCTTTATCTATCATTTTATCCAGTCGTATTAGAAGGTTCCATTAGTAAATTACCATAGAGTTTTAGCCTTGTAACTTTACTGTAGCTGGACTTATGACAAATGGTTTTGTTGTTATAACTAAATTTAAGGATAGTTTTTATTTAAAAAAATGATACATTTCTGCTGAAACACTGGACATCAACTTTATCAGTAGTCATTTTGGTGCCTGACTCCCTGCATCTCCCTAGTCATGCCACTGGAGTTAACCTTACCTAACTTGTAAGGTGGCTATAACGTTCAGAGGTGTCAGGCATATAGCAAGTGCTCAAAAGCCAATTCTATGAAGTCACTGTATACAGAGAGAACATGTAAGGGGCATGTAGTGAGGGAACCAGCATTGGGTCCTGCTGTGGCACTGTAGGATAAGCATTGGACCTCAAACCCACTGGAAGCTCCTCGAAACCCTAGAGAGGGGCACCGTGAGTCGGAACCAACTCGCCAGCACTTAACAGCAATTATGTGTCAAGAGTCCCTTGATGATGCAGATGGTTAGGCACTTGACTACTAATTAAAAGACTGGTGGTTCAAAACCATCCAGATGCACCATAGAAGAAAGGCCTGGTGATCTTCTAAAAGGTCTTCTAAAAGGTCACAACCTTGAAGACTTTATGGAGATCTTCTACTCTGATACACGTGGAGTTGCTGTGTATCAGTATCGACTCAAAGGCAACTGGTTTTGTTTTTTTGAAACTTTCTGTCAGACCCAGTGCCAGGTGGGTATTATCAATGCCACACTGCTGGACCTGAGTGCTGGCTCAGTGGAGAGTTAGATGGTCTGCATTTACCATGCCTAGGGGCTGGCTTCGTCAAGGAGCCCTGCTGATGCTCTAGGATGCACATTGGACTGTGAGCTGCAAGGCTGACGATTCAAACCCACCAGCTGCTCCATGGGAGAAAGGCAAGGCTGTCTGCTCCCGTAAAGGTTTGCAGTCTCAGCAATCCTATGTAACGTCGCTATGAGTCTGAATTGACTCTGTGGCAGTAGGTTCGTTTTCTTCTTTAGAGGCTTCATGACCATGTCCCCCTCTTCCTCCCTTCCTCTCATCAAAACAGGCCCCAGAGAAGACTCTGACATTGTCCCAATCCCCCATGGAGACATCCAGTTCCCAGATCACTGCACTGGGGGTGTGAACAGCCAAAGACAGGTTTTGTCTCCTATCAGGAGACCTCACCTCAGGTAAAGAATTTCAGGCATCCACACAGCAGATAAGAGAGGCATTCAAGGCCCAAGGGAACCATCAAGATACTGAAACCAAGCCATGGGCCTCCCCTTCTCTGCTTTTATATATACCTGACGTTGCCCATCAATGTATCTGAGGGGCACTGGGACTGGCCCTCCCAGCTACACTTCTCAGTGCTACAAGTTCCACCATTAGACTTGCAGGTTTGGTTTATCTCAAGTCACCTGTAAAGTACAGGGTCTTCCAGAAGTAGTCATGAAGCAGACTGACTCACCCCACTGTATTACCAGACAACTTTTCTCTCCTGGGAAGGGACCTGGCCTTTGTTTCCTCAGGATCCTGTAACACAATACTACAAAGCATGTATGTGTTGGGGTGCATGTGGGGAGCTTTAAAGAACAGAATTTTATTGTCCCGTAGTTCTGGAGGCTAGGAGTATGAATTTAGGGCTACACAAAGCCAATCTCCCTCAGTTTGCTCTAGGGAAGTTCTTTCTTTATCTCCTCCAACTTCTGGTAGCCCCAAGTGTCTCTTGGCGGCCCTTGGCTTGTAGATATATCTTCCCAGGCATCTTCCCTTTGTGTCTGTGTCTCGTGTCTGGTGTCTCCTTTTTTAAGATGCCACTAGGGTGTACTAAAGAGCTCTGGTAGCGTAGTGGTTATGAATCAGGCTGCGAACCTTAAGGTCAGCAGTTCGAAACTACCAGCTGTTCCTTGGGAGAAAGATGAGGCTTTCTGCTCCCGTAAAGATTCACAGCCTCGGAAACCCTGTACAGGGTCGCTATGAGTCGGAACCGACTCCACGGCACATAACAACAACAGGGTGTACTAGGATTCACCCTACCCAACATCATTGCTAACATCTTCAAGTATTTCCAAACAAGGTCATATTTAGGTACAGGCTCAGGACTTCAACATCTCTTTCTCAGGAACATGCAATCTATAACAATTTATTTACAAAAGAGAGAGGAGAGGAAGGAAAAGAAAGAGTGGGAGTCTGTGTTCAATGGCACAGATTAGTATTAAAGAAGGACAAGGGTCAACTGAGGGACCCTGGACGAAGGTATCACTTCCGGTATTAATGAGTGTTTTCCCACCACTGAAACACAGTTTTAGTTTTTACTGTAACCCTTCACCTGAAAACTTTCAACTGCCACTGCTTTGGGAGCTTCTCCATTCTTCCTCACACTGGGCTTACACGCCTTCTTTCCACAGCTGGGGAAGCTGCTCTTCAAAATCTTCTATCCGAATTCTTTCTGAATTTCAGCTTCCCTCCTCAATTCCCTAGTACTCCCTCTATTTTGTTCTGTTCTGGTCACCCTGAGGTCTGCCAGAGTTCTCTTCAGGGAGGTAACAAGGCATAGCCTCCCAGACTCAGCTAAGCACCTTGTTCCCTCTCTCAACTTCACATCAAGCCTGATGCCATAAGTCATATACCTCCCTGGGTGGATAAGAATAGGACATGATCAGGAGACTATCTCAGCCCAGATATTCAGAAGTGATAGGTCCAGGCAGGCACCATACACCGGCTCTGCTGGGCCTGTGTATGGTTGCTACATTTCCACTCATGCTGTTCCTTTTTGAGGATGTTTTCATTTCTCCATGAAAGTCTTGATTGCCTGAAGCCTGGAACTGTGGCTCTCCCCTCAGATTGGAAGTTTCCTGAGCTCATAGACTGATAAACCCCCTGAGACTGGGGCTCCCCAAGGGTAGGCCTGTGTTTCCCCCTCAGACTGGGGCTCCCTGAGGGCAGAACTGTGTCTCACCTCAGACTGGAGTTCCCTGAGGGCAGGGCATTATCTCTCCTCAGACTAGGGCTCCTTGAGGACAGGGCTGTATCATTCCCCCTGAGACTAGGGCTGCCTCTCTTCCTTTCCCTCAGGAACTCAATGTCACCTTTGCTCCCAAGGTCTGTTCAGCCGGTGGCAGGGAGGTGGGTCCTGAGTCTTGAAAAACAAATCAGATATGGCATCAGGTGGCTGTGGGTTTGGCAGGGCCACCGCTGGTCATCATCAGACCTTGTCAGCAGTGTGGCTTAAGGCTGGCAGTGTTGTTGGTGTTGTTAAGTGCCGTTGAGTCTGTTCTAACCCATAGTGACCCTGTGTAGGGTTTCCGAGGAGTGACTGGTGAGGTTGAACCGCTGACCTTATGGTTCAAACTGGCCTTGCAGTCCAGCACATTAACCCATAGCACCACATTTGTTGTTGTTGTGAAGTGCCGTTGAGTCGGTTCCGACTCATAGTGACCCTGTATAGAATATCTGAGGAGCATTCACATTAGGGTTATGGAAATGGGCTAGCCTCATCTCATTTCAGAGATGTGGATTCATCATACTGTATCCTATGGCAGGTAAGAAGAGGAAAGGGTGGGACTGGGTGACTTCCCAACTTAGTGATGTCCTTTCCTGTTCCTGGACCAACGAGGCATATGACAGAGGCAGAAGTGTGTGTGTGTGGTGAGCAGGTAGGAGAGCATGACTGACTCAGAGGGGTCAGTTCTGGGGAGCAGGAATGACCCCAGGATGGGGAGGAATGAGAGGCATCTGTGGAGACTTTGGCTCAGCTCGTTCCCTGTGTCCCCATCCCCAGTGCTTCAGGGCCATGTGTACCGGTTCTGCACAGCCGAGGGCCAGTGGCTACACAGGGACAACTCTAGCCAGCCTTGGAGGGACCTGTCGGAATGTGAGGAGTCCAAGCCAGGGGAGAGAGTGAGTACAGCAGGGGAGTCCGATCCATGGAGGGGGCTTCTGGGGGGCTTTGCAGCTCAGCCTTTCAGGACAAATGGGGTGTGTGTTCACCTCTCTGGCCTTGGAATCCCAAGGACCATCACCATAGCTTATTCTCTTTCCTGGCTCTGAGATCCCCAGTGGGGCCTCATGGGAAAGAAAGATGGGGAAGAGAGGGCGGGCTGCCCCATGTACACGTGTCCCCTGTGTGCACACAGAGCCCCCCGGAGGAGCAGCTCCTATCCCTTTACATCATCTACACGGTGGGCTATGCACTCTCCTTCTCTGCTCTCATCATTGCTTCGGCCATCCTCCTAGGCTTCAGGTAAGGGGGCTTGGACCCTGGGAGGGGGCTGCTTCTTCCTAACTGTCTGTCCATCCCACAACTAGTGAAATGAGTCTTCACACCAAGACAAAGGACCAAACGTTGGCCGACTTAAGTCATGTCAGCCCTTGCCATCAAATATGAAGTTTCAAACACAGGATACAACGTGGTATATTTAGTCTAATCTCACTAAGTAAATGTGTGCATACAGTACTACAGACACACACAGACACACACCCCTAAACGTTAACTATGGATGGTATGAAAATCCTCTTCAAAGAGGATGTGTAATTAAATCATCAGGAATTCAGAATGGGATTAGCAAAGGTCTCTGGGCTTAGAGTTTCTGCTCTCTTTGGAGTTTGTCAGCTCTTCCTTAGGTCTAGCCTAGATGAGACATTTCTTTCAGACCAGAAGAAGCTATGGACTCATGTATGAAGTTCTTGCCCCATCTTCTGTATGAATCAGGGAAACTGCATTAAAGCACATGAGGGATTCTAGGGACAGGGACCCTGGGACACCAGCCAACAAGAACAGAAAAGGTAGCATTCCCTGTGTCACCTGCAAGGCACTTGGCACAGTGCTGGTTCCAAAAAAAAAAAAAAGGCTGGGGAGTCAGTTTCGACTCACTGCACCTCATGTGCACAGAGTTGGGTTTCAATGGACGATTAATCAGAAGAAGATTGCCAGGACCTTCTTCCAAGGCACCTCCAGGTAGACTCAAACCTTTTGGTTAGCAGCTGAGTGTGTTAATCATTTGCACCATCTGGAGACTCGGCACTGAGTCAGTACTCTGTAAATGCATTCACTCTAGGAATGAGTCTTTCCTTTTGCTATAAAATATTCCTAGGATTCCAAAATCCTCCTGTAGTGACTGATATTATTACCCAATCTGAGAAATAAAACCTAATCTTTATTATGTCACAATAGAGAGGGACAGTTCTCCAGGTAACCCTTTCTGATCAGGTGCCTCTCCCCGCCTCCCCCTACCAGAGGGAACCCTCAGATGTAGCACTGGTGATTCCCATGATTTCTTTATACTTTTACTACGTGATTTTATAAGTATTTAATGTCATTGTATAAATGATAATGTGTGGTACATACTTTTTTTGTTTTGTTTTTAAGTTTTTATTGTGAATTGAGTGATAGTTTACATGGGAGAACATTGGTTTTATTTACACTCATCATTTCATGGCATTGATTACAATCTCCTCCATGCACTATCATTCAACAATATTTCTTCTAGTTTTTGGGGGTTTTTTTTGTGGGGATATGGTACATATTTTTGAAAATTGCCTTCTTTTTTGGTCTGAGATTATGTATGTAAGATTCATCCATGTTGATGCAGGTAGTTCATTATTTTATCTGCCTTTCCATACTCCATTACATAATACACTAAAATTGATGAGATACTAAAATTTTTACCAGTGATTTTTTGATGGATATTTGAAGTGTTTCCTTTTTATCTTTTTTTCTGAGTTAGAAGCCTTGTTTCAGTGAAAAGGAGACCCCTTGTAGGTACAAGTGCTTCTCTAGGGCCAACACCTAGGAGTAAAATTGTTGACTCTGAATACCTTGTGTATTTTCAAGTTTATAGATGGTATATTGCTCTCCAAAGGGGTCCTACCAATTTGCACTCTCAGCTGTAATAAATGAGAGTTATCTTTGATTAACAGCTCCCTTAGTATTTCATATTTTCAGATTTTAATTGTTGCTAATTGGAAGTGAATGAAACATCTCATTATGATGTTAATTTGCATGTCCTTGGTTCCTAGAAAGATTGAACTTTTTTCGTGTTCTGTTCTGTAGATAAGAAGCCTTGGTGGCTCTGTGGGCTGCTAACTGCAAAGTTGGCGGTTCAAACCCAACTGCTGCTCCAAGGGAGAAAGATAAGGCTCTTTGCTCCCATAAAGATTTAGTCTTGAAAACCCTGAGGAACAGTTCTACTCTGTCTTATACAGATGAACAAAATCAATTCGATGACAGTGGGTTTGGGTTTGGTTCTGTAAATTGCTTGTTCATGTCTTTTGCTCACTTTTTTATTGGGTTGTTTGTTTTGTCTTGTTGTTGTTAACAATAACAAGTGCCACTGAGTTGGTTCCAACCCATAGGGTTTCCAAGGAACAGCTGGTGAGCATGAACCTCAGACCTTGTAGTTCAAACGGCTTTACTTACAGTCCGGCGCATTAACCCTCAGCGCCACACAAGGACTCCTTGTTTTGTCTTAGGTATTCTTCATATATTCTCTTTCTGTCTGTGGAGTACTGTTTCCACTTACTTTTTTTTTTTTTTTCCTTTTGTGATTTTTGTTTCGAAAATCCTTCCCCACCTTGGAATCC
>NW_006411833.1:0-1601 GCF_000296735.1 Chrysochloris asiatica
CAGAGAAAACAAGAAAGATGTTTACTTGTATTTTATTGATTGTGCAAAGGCATTCAACTGTTCATATCATAAATAACTTTGGATAACATTGTGAAGAACTTTTATTGTGCTCATGAAGGACCTGTACATAGACCAATAGGCAGAGACAGAACTCAATTATATGAAGAGCAACGTGACATCACAATTAGAGACAGAGTCATTAACAACCTGTGATATGTAGACAACACAATCTTGTTTGCGGAATATGACGAGAATGTGAAACACTTACTATTGAAGATCAAAAATTACAACCATCTGTATTGATTACACCACAATGCAAAGAAAAGAAAAATCCTCACAACTGGACCACTAAATAACACCATAATAAATGGAGAAAACACTAAAGTTGTCAAAAACTACAATTTGTTTAAATCCACAATCAATGCATATGGAAGCAGCAGTCAAAAAATCAAACAAAATGTATTGCATGCAGCAAATCTGCTGCAAAAGGCCTCTTTTACATTTTCAAAAGCAAAGATGTCAGTTTGAGGACCAAGGTCCTCCTAAACCAAGCCTTGGTTTTTCAATCTCTTCATATGCATGTGAAAGTTGGTTAATGAATAAGGAAGACTATGTGTTTATGGTGTTTGAGAAGAACATTGAAATCACCATGGGCTGTCAAATGTATAAACATATCTGTGTTGAAAGAAATACAGCCAGAATGCTCCTTAGAAGCAAGAATGGTTAGATTTTGTCCCTCATACTTCAGACATATTATCAGAAGGGACCAGTCCCTGGAATAGAACATCATACTTGGAAAACTGGAGGGTCAATGAAAGGAGAAAGACACTCAACAAGATGGACTGATGCATTAAAAGCAACAATGGGCTCAAACATAATAATTGTAAAGAAGGCACAAGAATCGGCAGTGTTTTATTGTGGTGTGCATAGGGTCACTATGATTTGAAACCAACTTGATGGCACCCAATAACAACAACAAGACAATTAGTGAGAAGAATATCTTATTTTCCATATGATTTATTAAACAGGAAACAAAAATACTGTAAAGAAAAAGAGTAATAAATTGGACTTGATTAAAATTAAGAATTGCTGTTCAGATTAGTACTAAGAGAATAAAAAGGCATAGTGAAGAAATCATTTGTGATACATGCAGCTGAAAAATGACTCATACAGAATACATAAATAACCACTATGTAGAAATAACAAAGTGATATAAATGTTTTATTTTTAATGATAAAAGACTTTAACAGGCACTTCACAAGAGGCCAATATACATGTCTGAAAGTGTCCAACCCTACAAATCATCAAGTGACTACAAATCAAAACCATAATGAAATATCATTCAGCCCCCTAGACTGGCTAAATTTTAAAATTGTCAACGCCAAATGTTGAAAATGATGTGGAGCAACTTGAACTCTTAACCATTGCTAGACAGAGTGTAAACTGGTAAATCTTATGGCCTACCTAAAAGCATTTTATATTCTCAATATAAATATCTGCTGCTCCATGAACTTGTTGTTCTTGTTGTTGTTGTTGTCAGGTGCCATCAAGTTGGTACCAACTCATAGCGACCCTATGCACAACAGAACAAAACACTGCCT
>NW_006411833.1:3176-6856 GCF_000296735.1 Chrysochloris asiatica
GAAGCACTGCCAGGTCTTGTGCCAACCTAACAATCACTGTGATATCTGTGTCTGTCACTGCTGTCACTGTGCCAATTCATCTTCCTTGGAGTTGTTCCCTCTTTTTCTACACCCTTCTATTTTACCAAACATGAGATCCATCTCCAGGAACTGGTCCCACCTTACAATATGTTCAAAGTATGAGAGACAAAGTCTGGCCATCCTGGCTTCCAGGGAGCATTCTGATTGCACTTCTTCTAACCCAGACTGATTTGTTCTTTTGGCAGCCCATGGTACTTTTTTAATATTCTCCTCCAACACCATAACTTAAATGCATCAATTCTTTTATGGTCTTCCTTATTCACTGTCCAAATTTCACATACATATGAGGTTATTAAAAATACATGGCTTGGGTCAGGCACACCTTAGTCCTCGAGCTAACGTTTTTGTTCTTAACACTTTGATGAGCTCTTATACAGCAGATTTGCCTAATGTAATATGTCATTTGACTTCCTGACTTCTGCTTCCATGAGTGTTGATGGTTATCTTAGCAAAATGAAGTCTTTGACAACTATTGTCTCTTCTCCATTTATATAGATGTTATTTATTATTCCAATGCTGAGGATAACGAAGGCTGTGGTCTTTGATCTTCATTAGTGTTTTCAGTCATTTTCACTTTTAGCCAGCAAGATTACATCATTTACATATCTCAGGTTGTTAGAGTCTTCCTCCTATCCTGATACCACATTTTTCTTCATATAATCCAGATTCTCAGATTATTTTCTCAGCACACAAATTGAATAAGTATGATGAAAGAATACAACACTGAAACACATCTTTGCTAATTCTAAAATATTCAGCTTTCTCTTGCTCTGTTTAAGCAACTGCCTCTTGTTCTATGTACAGGTTCCTCATGAGCACAATTAAGTATTCTGGTATACTCATTTTCCTCAATGTTGTCATAGCTTGTCATGATCCACACAATTGAAGGCCTTTGCCTAGTCAATATAGCACAGGTAAACATTGTTCTGGTATTCTCTGTTTTTAGCCAAGATTAATTTGATGTCAGCAGTGATATCCCTCGTTCCATGTCCTCTTCTGAATCTGACTTGAACCTCTGGAGTTCTCTGCCACTATATGGTTGCAGCAGTTTTTTAATTATCTTTAGCAAATTTTTGCTCTCATAGGATATTAATGACATTGTCATTAAGTTCATTGATTTTTACATTCCATTGGATCACCTCTGTTTAGAATGAGCACAGATATGAATCTCTTCCAGTCAGTTTGACAGGTAGGTGTCTTCCAAATTTCTTAGCACAGATGAGGGAAAGCCTGCAGCACTGCATCAGTTTGTTGAAAGATTTCAATCTGTTTTCCATCAATTCCCAGAGGCTTGTTCTTTGCCAATGCCTTCAATGCACCTTTGATTTCTACCTTCAGTGTCATTGGCTCTTTGTCATATGCTACCTCTAGAGATGGTTGAACATGCATCTCTTTCTGGTGCAGTGACTCTGTATATTCCCTCCATCTTCTCTCTTTCTTTTAAGTTTTTATTGTGAATTGAGTGATAGCTTACATGAGAGAACATCGGTTTTAAACTCATCATTTCATTGCAATGATTATAATCTTCTCCTTGCACTATCATTCAACAGTAGCTGCTTTTATTCCCTCTGGGGGTTTTTTTGGGGAGGAGTATTTGCTTTCTGCAACTTTCAATATTTTGCCCATAGTACCCCTCAATAATTCTAGTTGAGGCTTGAATTTTTTCTTCAGTTCCCTCAGCTTCAGGAATGCTGAAAGTGTTCTTCCATTTTGGTTTTCTAACTCCAGGTCTTTTCACATTTCATTATAATGTTTGACTTTGTCTTCTTGAGCTGCCTTTTGACCCCTGATTTGTTCCATTTTCTTTAGCAACTCTATGCTGAAAAGCAAGTTTCAGAATCTCTTCTGACATACGTTTTGGTCTTTTCCTTCTTTCTTGTCTTCTTAATGACCTTACGCTTTCTCCTGTATGATATTCTTGATATCATCTCACAACACTTCTGGTTTTCGGACTTTAGTGTCTAATGCATTGAAACTGGTTTTCAGATGATCTCTAAATTCAAGTGGGATATGCTCAAGGTCATATTTTGGCTCTCATGGCATGGACTTGTTTTAATTTTCTTCAGGTTCAGCCTGAACTTGCATACAAACAATTGATGGTTTGTTTCACAGTCTGCCCTTGGCCTAGTTTTGGCTGATGATATGGAGCTTTTCCATAGTCTCTTTCCAGAGATGCTGTCAATTTGATTTCTGTGTACTCCATCTGGTGAGATCCGTGAGTCTTCTATGTTGTTTTAAAAAGGTATTTGCAATGAAGAGCTCACTGGTCTTGCAAAATTCTATTATGGGATCTACCACATCACTTCTATCACCAAGGCCATATTTTTCAACTATTGATCCATCCTTTTTGTTTCCAACCTTTGCATTCTAATCTATAGTAAACTACATCGTTTGATTTCTTGCCTGCTGCTTCCATGAGTGTTGATGGAGGATCCAAGCAAAATGAAGTCATTGACAACTTCAATCTTTTCCCCATTTATCATTATGTTATTTATTCGTCCAGTGTTGATGGGTTTTTTTTTCTCTTTACATTGAGGTACAACCCATACAGAAAGGTGTGGTCTTTAATATTCACCAGTAAGTGTTTTAAGTCTTCTTCGTTTTCAGCAAGCAAGGTTGTTATCATCTACATATCATAGGTTGTTAATGATTCTTCATTAATGACAGTTACTACATAATCATAAAAAAATAATAAACAGTTCTGAAATCCTCTCACAATAACTTCAAGAACTACCTGCATTCTCAGAAACCAGAACTCCAATTAGGTTTTACTATGTTTCAAGAGCATTATATCAAGTAAGACACAAAATTAATAGAACCTAACAAAATGATAAACATTTGTTGACACATGTGAGAAATGCCTCAAGAGCACAATAGGCTTTCACATAATTTCTCCCAGAAATCCCAGTGACCTCCCTGTAATCTGTGTTTGGTATATATTATTGACATGACAGTGATGCTACTGAGCAAAGAATTCAGGTTGACCAGCACACTGTTCTTGTTGTTGTCAGGTGTTATCAAGCTGGTACTGATTCATAGTGACTCTATGTACAACAGAATGAAACACTGCCTGGTCTTAGGCCAACCTGTAAATTGTTGCCATGTTTAAGCCCATAGATGCTGCCACTTTTTTAATTCATCTCGCTGGAGGTCTTCATCTTTGTCTCTGACCCTCCACCTTACCAAACATGATATTCTTCTTCAGTGACTGCTCCCTCCTGGCAATATGTCCAAAGTATGAGAGACAAAGTTTGGCAATCCTGGCCTCCAGGGAGCACTCTGGCTGCACTACTTCCAATACAGATCTGTTTGTTCTTTTGGCAGCTAATGGCACTTTCAATATTCTCCTCCAACCCCATAACTCCAAAGCATCAAGTCTTGTACTGTCTTCCTTGTTCACTGTCCAGCTTTCGTACGCATATGAGGTTATTGAAAATACCATGGCTTGGGTCAGGTGTACCTTGGACTTCAAGCTGACATCTTTTCTTTTCAACACTTTTTAAAAAATCTTGTGCAGCAGATTTCCCTAATGCAATATATAATTTGATTTCTTGGCTGCTGCTTCCATGAGTGTTGATAGTTGATCCAAGAAGAATGAA
>NW_006411833.1:7341-8165 GCF_000296735.1 Chrysochloris asiatica
ACAATCAAAAGCCTTTGCGTAGTCCATAAAGCACAGGTAAACATCTTTCTGGTATTCTCTGCTTTCAGCCAAGATCCATCGGACATCAGCAATGATACCCCTTCATTGCACGTCCTCTTCTGAATCCAGCTTGAACCTCTGGAAGTTCTTTGTCAATGTATGATTGCAGCGGTTTCTGTATTACCTTTAGTAAACCTTTACTCACAAGCAGTATCAAAGATATTGTCCAATGGTTTCTGCATGCCATTGGGTCACCTCTCTTTGGAATGGGCACAAATACAGATCTCTTCCAATTAGTTGGCCGGATAGTTGGCTTCCAAATTTCTTGGCATAGATGAGTGAGTGAGTGCCTATAGTGCCACCTGACTTTCTTGAAAGATTTCGATTTTTATTCCATTAATTCCTGGAGCCTTGTTCTTTACCAATTCCTTCAATGCAACTTGGACTTCTATGCTACCTCTTGAAATGGTTGAACATCAACCATTTCCTTTTGGGACAGTGATTCTGTATATTCCTTCTATCTTCTTTTGATGCTTTCTGCATCACTCAATAATTTGCATCATTTGATAATCCTTCAATAATGAAAGTCAACGCTTGAATTTTTTCTTCAGTTCCCCCAGCTTGAGAAATGCTGAGCATAGTCTTCCTTTTTGGTTTCCTGACTCCAGATCTTTGCACATTTTATTGTAATATTTGACTTTGTCTTCTCAAGCTGACCCTTGAAATTTTCTGTTCAGCTCTTGTACATCCTCATTTCTTCCATTTGCTTTAGCATCTCTACGCTGGAGAGCAAGTTTCAGAGTCTCTTCTGACATCCATTTTGA
>NW_006411834.1:0-1121 GCF_000296735.1 Chrysochloris asiatica
ATGGAAAAGGTGTGATTCCTTCTTGTTCCCCACACACCCCTGGGGACCAAAGGTATTGCTGGTCACCACCATCATCTACCTCCAGTGCAGGCCCTGCTCTCTGGGAGTTCAGAGACAAGTGTATGTGCGGCATATCAGTGTGAGGCTGGTGCCCGCTGTGTTGCCTTGGTACCTAGATTCAGGTAGGCTCTACTCCAGACCAATAGAACTCATAGAGCCTCCAGGGCAGCATTAGACTAGCCATCCTGCCCCCAGCTTCCCTCTGGCCCTGACAGATACTGAATCCAGTAATGTTAAAGGTCTCCATGAACTATTTTCAGATTGGGTGCCCTGAACATAAACAACACCTAGGCCTATGGTAACTCCACCTAGAGCCAGGAACTCAGGCATCACATTCCTCCTCCATCTGCCCTGTGAGTTCCTTGACTAGCAGGAGTCCCCAAAGTTTTCTCATCTCTGGGTCCAACAACTGCAATGTTTTGGAAGGCAGTTTGCTTTCTGTTTTTCTTTCATTGTTTTTTTTCTTCTCCTTCATCCTCTCTTTCCATTTTCCATTGATTTTTATCTCTGATTTTGTTTTTTCTTCTTTTCTTCTCTTTCTCATTTCCCCTTTCTTCTTTGTATTCTCTTGATTTTTCTTCATTACTCTCTAGTCTCTTTCTCTTTTTAGCTTCCATTTCTCTGGGATATTTTTTAGTGTTTTTATTTTCTCTCTTATCTTTCTCTTGTACAACACAATTTTCCTGTCCTTCTTTTCTCTTCTAGTTTTTGTATTCTTTGTTTTCTTGTTGCAGCCTGTTTTTGTTTATTTTCTGATTTATTGTACTCTGTTTCCTTGTTTTCTCCATTCTGTTTTCTTATAGGTGCATATTTTCTCCTCTTGCCTTACTGATGGGTGACAACAACCATGCTCATACAGCCTACCCACAACTCTACCCTGTTTAGCTCCATACACTTGGAAAGAGCCAATATCTGATACTGTATCACCTGATCAACAATAGACAGTAGCCAGCACCAGCCAAATCCACCCTGAACTGAGCTGTGCAAACAGCCAATGGAGAATGATGCACACCCTTCCATTCTCTAATAAAACCCAGCAGGAGACAGTTGGTGAAAGTCTA
>NW_006411834.1:3446-4947 GCF_000296735.1 Chrysochloris asiatica
AGGAGGGACCAGTCATGGAAAACATGGAAATTGAATAGCACCCTGACTAAAAGCTACTAGGTAATAGAAGAAAATTTTAAATTCCTTGAATTGAACATGAGTGGAAACACAACATATCAAAACCTTTGGGACACTGCAGAAGCAGTGCTCAGAGGGCAATTGCTGTGGTTGTTGTTAAGTCCCACCAAGTGGGTTCTGACTTACAATGATCCTGTATAGGGTGTCTGAGGTTCAGACCTTGTGGTTCATACTGAACTTTCAGTCCAGTGCATTAACCCGTGGTGTCACACCAGGACAATAGACAGCAATAAAAACACACATCCAAAGTGAAGAAAGAACCAAAATCAATACTTTAACCCAACATCTCCAACAACTAGAAAAAGAGCAGCAAAGTAAGCCTACAACCACCAGAAGAAAAGAAGTAATCAAGGTTCTAATAGAAATAAATGAAATAATTTCCATCGTCTTTTGAAGATGTGGCAGGGGTTGGGGCTGGTGCTGTGCATATAAGGTTTATGGAACCTTATATACATGGGGATTCGTCAGTTTTGCCATCCTGCTAGGCTTAAAATGAGCCATCCTAGAGGCAAAAAGAGAGTGATGTCAACACTGTAGGATAAACACTGGACTGTGACCCACAAAGGGACATTTCAAACCCACCAGTCACTCTCTAGGAGAAAGATGATGCTTACAGTCTTGGAAATCCTATACAAAAGTGCTATAGTCTGAACCAACTCAACAACACTAACAACAACAATAGGGGCAAAAAAGGGGATCCAGCTACCATCAAGAAAGAAGAAAGATGATGAAGAATATTAAAAGCACCACAGACTTCCAAAAGAACAAACAAATCTGTGTTGGAAGAAGTATTATAACCAGAATGCTCTTTAGAAGCCAGGATGACAAGACTTCATCTCTCATACTTTGGACATGTTATCAGGAGGGACCAGTCCCTGGAGAAGGACATCAGCTTAGTAAAGTGGAGGGCCAGTGAAAAAGAGAAAGACCCCAATGAGATGGATTGGCACAATGACAGCAACAATAGGCTCAAGAGCAATGATTGTGAGGATGGAGCAGGACCAGACAGTATTCCATTCTGCTGGGCGTAATGTCACTATGAGTTGGAACCAACCTGATGGCACCTAACAACAACAACACCCCACAAAGGTGCCATGTGCATTATTTATATTATTAGTAAACTATCCAGTCCTCTTGGTAGACCACAAGCGTCTCACATTTGCACAGTCCTTTGGTTGGTGTTCCAAAGACTATGGCTAGAAGGGCCATATTAAATAATTCACAGCACTGCACTGGCTAATTATCCATCTCAAGCAATTAGAAAGAACAGCAAAATAAGGGAAAAAATGAGTAAGATAAAGGAAATAAATGAACCCAAGAACAGAATATAAAAACTGAAATTAATATACAATAGATAAAATTTTAAATAAGAATTCATTAAAAGAATTAGTGTACTTCTGATGAGACTGGTAAAACAAAAGGG
>NW_006411834.1:6529-7930 GCF_000296735.1 Chrysochloris asiatica
CTAAAGGCAGGATACAGCCAAGAGCCCTGGGGTGGTGCTGTAGGATAAGCACTGGACTGCTAACTTAAAACCCACCAACTGCTCCTCAGAAACCCTCTGAAATCACTGGAGGGCACTTAACAACACCAATAGTTAAGAGAGATACAAGAGACAGGTTCTCTCTGGGGCAAAATGCAAAGTGTTCAGACAGAAAAATAAGCTTTGCCAAACCAGCCCTCAACCTCAGCACAAGACATCCCTGGAGAACTTTGAAATATGCGGTTCACTGAGCATGACCATAGCAACAACAAAACTCAAATGCAGTGCAATTCCTGACTAGATGAACAATAAAAATGCCACATATTACAGGATTAGCAGAAGGAAGGAATGCCTAGCTCCATATCGATGTCCTACACAAGCTATCCAACTTTCAATGAAAGAGTTGTGAGCTATAAAAAAAGGCAAAAAAACAAAAACACTTAGAAACAACAAAATAATCATCAAAACAGACTCAAACATGAAACAGATGTTGGAATGATCAGACAGGGAATTTAAAATAACTTATCAACATTTTAAAGGCTGAAATGGTAGATAACATTCAAGGTAAGATGAGAAATTTTAGCAGAGATGGAAACTCTTATGAAAGAATCAAATAGAAATGCTAGAAATAAAATAATAATAATAATTAAAACACCACAGTAGAAATGAGCTCCTTCTATAGATTAATCAGTAGACTCTACAGAGACAGGGAGTGAATCAGTGAATTTAAAAATAAGTGAACAGAAACCAAAGAGGAAAAAATATGGGAATGAGGGAAGCAATATACGTTCTGTCTTCAAGAAATCTATCTTAAATGCATAAATGTTTAGATAGGTAAAAAGTAAAGGGATAGAAAAAGATATACCACACAAATATTAACCAAAATAAAGTTAAAGTGGCTATACTTATATGAGATAAATTATATAGACATCTGAAAAAGGAAGAGGGACATTATATAATAATAAAGGAGTCACTTCTCCCCCAAATCAAACAATCTTAAATATGTATGTATCTAAAAACAAAACTTCAAAATACCTGAAGAAACAACTAATAGAATAAATAGAACTACAATGATGTAAAGACAAATGCATAACTATATTTAGAAGTGTCAATAATTTTCTTTTAATAATTGATGTACTGAGTACACAGAAAATCAGTAAGGATATAGATTACCTGAACAATAGTGTCAATCAGTGTAACCTAATGGAAATTTATCTACAAATGCTAGATCAAGAAGGACCATACTTGATAGATGCTGGTTCTGTGTTGATTTGTGAAATTTTACCATCAACTCAAGTAATCAAAAATGGAAAATTCTGCAAAAACAGAGAAACATGAAAAGGCAAACACATTAGTAAATTCTGAGATAGTCTTCATTCTGTA
>NW_006411834.1:9886-10300 GCF_000296735.1 Chrysochloris asiatica
AGAAGAAGCTACAATTATTTACTTGGTCTTTGCATTTGAGAAGCAGCAATGAGCACATGTGCAGTGGCAACAAAACTGCTCTGTTTCATTTTAGAGATTCAACAGCTTTCTGTTTGTATGTTACATATTCTAAATGTGTTACATATTCTAAATGTGCAGGATACTGCCAGAAACTCCAGTGTATACATTCAACAGTTGCTGTCTCTGACAGGTGAACCTTTGATATAAGAGTAAGTAATCTACTTTTGGAGTCCTGGTGTGGCGCTGTGGGTTAATGCACCAGACTGCAAAGACATTTGAACTGCAAGGTTGGTGGTTCAAGCTCACCAGCTGCTCTTTGGAAACCCTACACCGGGTCGCTATGGGTCAGGATCGACTCAACGGCACTTAACAACAACAATAATCTACTTTTAA
>NW_006411835.1:0-6292 GCF_000296735.1 Chrysochloris asiatica
AATTCTAATTAATAATAATTTGTTCTGCATTTTTGTATTTCTTTAATGAGAGATATTGGCCCATAGCTTTCTTCTTTTACTATATCTTTGGTGTTGGATCAAGGTTTCACAAAAAAAGGTTAAGGAATGTTTCTTCCTCTATTTTATTTGTTTGTATGTGATCACATCATGGATTAAATTGTGTCCCCCCAAAATATGTATTAACTTGACTAGGCAATGATTCTTAGTGGTTTGCCCATTACAGCAGTTATTTAATTTTATAACGATCCCTCATAATGTGATCTGATGTGGTCAATCAATTGTAAAAGATTGGGGTGGAATGCAGTAACCCTAAGCAAGTCACAGCCCTAGTCTGAGTTGACCTGAGAAATGGCCCATATCCCTGTTTATCTTACCAGAGATAAAAGGAGAGAGAAACTAGCAGTGGAGAGGAACCTAATGCCACAAAGAAAGAAGAACTGGGAACAGAATACATTTTTGGGACCTCCCTGCAATGAGCTTCCTAAACCAAGGGAAGATCGGTTCTAAGACACATGGAGATCTCCAAGGGACACCAAACCCATAGAGGTTGAAAGGAAACAAGGACCTTCCCCAGAGCTGACAGAAAGAGAAAGCCTTCCTCTAGAGTTGGCCCTCCAAATTAGGACTTCTGTTGTCATTGTCACTGAATTGGTACACAGTAGAACAAAGCACTGCCTTGTCCTAAGCCATTCTCATAATTGCTGCTACAATTGAGCCAAATGCTCCTGCCACGGTGTCAGTCCTTCTGATTGGGGTCTCCCTCTTTTTTTGCTGACCCTCCACTTTACCAAGCATGATGTCCTTCTCCAGAACTGGTCCCTCCTGATAATATGTATGAGGTATGAGAGATGAATTCTGGTCATCTTGGCTTCTAAGGAGCATTTTAATTGTACTTTCTACACAGATTTGTTTGTTCTTCTGGCAGTCCATGGTACTTTTAATATTCTTCTACACCATAGCTCAAATGCATCAGTTCTGCCTTATTCGTTGTCCAAGTTTCACATGCATATGAGGCTATTGAGGATACCTTGGCTTTGCTCAAGCACATTTTAGTCCTCAAACTGACATCTTTGCTCTTGAACACTTTAAACACTTTCAAATTTACCTACTGCAGTATGTTGTTTGATTTCTTGACTTCTGCTTCCATGAGTGTTAATTATGGATTCAATCAAAATGAAGTCTTTGACAACTCCAGTCTTTTCTCCATTTATCAAGTTATTTATTGGTCCAGTGGTGAGGATTTCTGTTTTCTTTACATTGAGGTACAGCTCATACCATAGGCTGTGGTCTTTGATCTTTCATCAGTAAGTATTTTACATCCTCTTCATTTTCAGGTTGTTAATAAGTCATCCTCCAAATCTGATGCCACATTCTTCTTCATATAATCCAGCTTCTTGGATTATTTGCTCAGCATAGAGATTAAATAAATACGGTGAAAAAAAATACAACCCTGGCACACACCTTTCCTAATTTTAAACCATTCAGTATCCCCTCATTCTGTTCCAGTAACTGCCTCTCAGTACAGGCTCTACATGAGCACAGTAAAGTTTTCCGGGATATTCATTGTCCACAAATCTTGTCCTTAGTTTATCATAATCCATACAGTCAAAAGCCTTTGCATAGACAATAAAGCACAAGTACACATCTTTCTGGCATTCTTTGCCTTCAGCCAAGATCTAACTGACATCAGCAATCCCTTGTTGCACTTCCTCATCTGAATCTGGCTTTAACCTCTGACAGTTCCTTGTCAGGGTACTACTGCAGCCATTTAAAAAATATCTTTAACAAACTTTTATTTGTATGTGATATTAATGACACTGTCTGATGATTTCTGAATTCTGTTGGGTCACCTCTCTTTGGAATGGGCACAAATATGGATCTCTTCCAATCAGTTGACGAGGTAGCTGTCTTCCTAATTTCTTGGAATAGATGAGTGAATGTCTCCAGTGCTGCATTGGTTTGTTGAAAGATTTCAAATTGTACTCCATCAATTCCAAGAGCTTTGTTATTTACAAATGCCTTCAGTGCACCTTGGACTTCTTCCTTCAGTACCATTAGCTCCTGATCATATGCTGTCTCTTGGAATGGTTGAACATCAACCAATTCTTTTTGGTACAGTGACTCTATGTATTCCTTCTATCTTCTTTTGATGCTTTCTGCATCATTCAATATTTTGCCCCCCAAATCCTTCAGTATGTCAAGTTGAGGCTTGAATTTTTCCTCAGTTCTTTCAACATGAGAAATGCTGAGTGTGTTCTTGACCCTTTTGTTTTTCTGATTCCAGGTCTTTGCACATTTCATTATAATATTTGACTTTGTCTTCTTAAGCTACCCTTTGAAATTTTCTATTTAGCTCTTTTATCTTCTAATTTCTTACATTTGCTTTCATGTCTCTATGCTGGAGAGCAAGTTTCAGAGACTCTTCTGACATCCATTTTGGCCTTTTCTTTCTTCCTTGACTTCTTTATGACCTCTTGCTTTCTTCCTGTGTGATGTTCTTGTGGTCATCCCACAACTCTTCTGGGTTTTGGTCATTAATGTTTAATGCATCAAATCTGTTCTTGAGAGGATCTCTAAATTCAGGTGGAATATGTCCAAGGTCATATTTTGTCTTTTGTGGACTTGTTCTAATTTTCTTCAGCTTCGGGCTGAACTTGCATGATTTGTTCCAGTCTGCCCCGGTCTAGTTTTGGCTGATGATACAGAGTTTTTCCACCTTCTCTTTCCACAGACATAGTCAGTCTGATTTTTGTTTATTCCATCTGGTGATGCTTATGCATTTTAAAAAGGTATTTGCAATGAAGAAGTCATAGATCTTGTAAAATTCTATTGTGTGATCTCAAGCATCGTTTCTATCACCAAGGCCAATAGCTATCTAACTATTGATTCTCCTCCTTTGTTTCCAACCTCTGCATTTCTATTACTAGTAATTATCAATACATCTTGATTGCATGTTTGATCAATTTCAGACTGAAGAAGTTGGTAGATTTCTTCAATTTCTTTATCATTGACTTTAGTGGTTTGTGAATACATTTGAATAATAGTGGTACGAACTGGTCTTCCTTCTAGCTGTGTGGATATTGTTCTATCACAGACAAAAATACTTCAAGATATATCTTGAAATGTTCTTTTTGATGATGAATGTATCACCATTCCTCTTCAAATGGTCATTCCTGGTTTAGTAAGCCATGTGATTGTCAGATTCAAAATGGCCAATACCAGTTCATTTCAGATCACTAATGCATAGGTTATCGATGTTTATGCATTCCATTTCATTTTTGACAATTTCCAATTTTCCTAGATTCATACTTCATACATTCCATGTTCTAATTATTCATGCATATTTGCAACTATTTGTACCTATTTTGAGTTGTGCCCCATCAGCAAATGAAGGTCCTGAAAGCCTTATTCCATTCACATCATTATGGTCAACTCTACTTTGAGGAGGTAGCATATCAGTCATATTTTGAGTGCATTCCAACCTGAGGGGCTTATCTTCCAGCACTATGACTGTATTCTAGTACTCTTCATCATGTTTCAATATGCAATATTCTGTAGCTATCTGACAGTGTTTCACTGCTATTCATAAGGTTTTTAGTGGCTAATAATTCACAAGTAGTCTGCCTCTCCTTCTTCTGAGTCTGTCTTCGACTGGATGCTCAGCTGAAACCTGTCTACCATGGGTGACCTTGCTGGCATTCAAAATACTGGTGTCATAGCTTCCAGCACCACAGCAACACACAAGCCACCACAGTGCAACAAACTGACAGATGAGTGGTAGACTTCTAGTTTCCTAAATTTCTGTTTATTAAAGACATTAACTTGTTTTATTTCTGTTATAGGAATACTAGATAATTAAGACAGACTGAAAGCATTTACTAGAGAAATCATCTTGGCCTTCAGTTTACTTTGTAGGAAGGGTATTAATATTTCAATCTGTTTAATAGATATTCAAGTTTCTTTTTATTCTCATGCCAGTTTTGGTAGTTGTACATTTTATCTAAGTTTTATAATTTATTTGCATAAAGTTTAAAAAGTATTCCCTATTACCCATTTATGTATGTATGACTTGTAGTAACGTTTCCTCTTTTTGTATTTTCTTTCCCATGCCTCAATAAGTATGTCCCACTACCACTGAGTCAAGTCTGACTCCTAGTGAACTCTATAAAGGGTTTAGAAGACTATAATCTTTATGGGAGCAGACAGTCTCATCTTCTGTGAAGCACTGGTGGGTTTGAACTGCCAACCTTATGGTTAGCAGTCCAATGCTTATCCTTCAGCATCACTTGGGCTCCTTGAAAACTCTACATAGCATTTCTACTCTACTTGTATGAAGTCACCATGAGTCAAAATTGACTCAATGAGAGCTACAGACAACAGCAACACTATAAATATTTGGGGATTTTACATATAGCTCTTTGTTACTGATTTCTGGTTTAATTCTTTTATGGTGAAAAAGCATATCTTACATATCAATCTTTTAAAATCATTGAGAATTCCTTTATTTCCAGGTACCTGGTTTGTTGTTGTTATGTGCTTCTGAGTTGATACTAATTCATAGTGACCCTATATAGGGTTTCTAAGGAGCAACTGGTGGGTTTAAACCACTGACTTTTTAGTTAGCAGTCCAGTGCTTATCCTACAGCAACACACTAGGACTTCCACAACAACATTTGTTGTTGTTGTTCAGTGCCATTGAGTAGATTCCGACCTATAGCGACCCTATATAGTGTTTACAAGGAGCAGCTGGTGAGTTTGAACTGCTGTCCTTGTGGTTCACATTCCAGTGCTGATCCTACGGTGCCTTACTGTGGTTCAGTTGAGTCCATATTTAAGGTATATTTGAAAAGAATCTATATTCTGCTGCTGTTGGTAGTTGTCATCATTATAGTTATGTGCCATGGAGTCAGTTCCTACTCATAGCAAGCCTGCACAGGGTTTCCAAGGCTGTAAATCTTTACTGGAGCAGAAAGTCTCATCTTTCTCCAGCGGAACAACTGGTAGTTTCTAACTGCTGACCTTGCGGGTCACAGCACGATTCATAACCTCTATGCTACCAGAGCTCCTTGCTGTTGGTAGAGTATTCTATAAATATCAATTATGTCAATTTAGTGGATAGTGTTGTTTAGGTCATCTATGCGTTGACAAAGAATACTGGGTATATCATGGATTACTAGAAGAACAAGCCTGTCTGTCTTAGGAGAAATACAACTGGAATTCGGTTTAGAAGTGAGCATGACAGGACTTTGTCTCAATCGCTCTGGACTGGTTATCAGGAGGGACTTATCCCTGGAGTCTTGGTTGAGGGTCCTGCTTGCTTAAGTAACTTCCTTGGTGAAGTAGAGGATCCACGAAAGAGAAGAAGACTCTCAAGAAGACGGAGTGACACAGTGGCTATAACAATGGGCTCAAGCATCACAACATTTGTGAGGATGGCACAGACTGGGCAGTGTTTTGTTCTGTTGTGCATAGGATCTTTATGAGTCTGAACCAATAACAATAGCAAAAGTACTCATAGCAATATTATGCACAATGGAATGAAATGGTGCATGGTCCTGTGCCAACCTTACACAATCATTGTTATGCTTGAGCCCATTGCTGCTGCCATGATGCCAATTCATCTTGTTGGGGGTATCTTCCTCTTTTTCACCAACTCTTCACTTTACCAACCATGATGCTCTTTTCCAGGGACTGGTCCCTCCTGATAATATGTCCAAAGTATGAGAACGAAATCTGACCATCCTGATTTCAAGGAGTATTCTGGCTGTACTTTTTTCATCACAGATTTGTTTGTTCTTCTAGCAGTTCATGGTACTATTAATATTCTACTCCAGCACCGTAACTCAAATGCATCAATTCGTTGTCCAATTTTCACATGCACGTGAGGCTATTGAAAATACTATAGCTTGAGTCTGGTGCACGTTAGTCCTCAAACAGCTATCTTTTCTCTAGAGCGCTTTAAAAAGTGCAGTAGATTTGCCTAACACATTATGTCGCTTGCTTTCTTGACTCTGTTTCCATGAGTTGATGGTGAATCCAAGCAAAATGAAGACTTGTTGTTGTTGTTGTTGTCAGGTGCCATCAAGTTGGAACCGACTCATAGAGACCCCATGCACAGCAGAACGAAACAGTGTCCGATCCTGGGCCAACCTCACTACCGCTGCCACATTTGAGTCCATCAGTGATGCCACCTGGCTGATCCATCTCGTTGGGGGTCTTCCTCTTTTTCTCTGACCCTCCACCCTACCCAGCATGACATCCTTCTCCAACG
>NW_006411835.1:9817-10318 GCF_000296735.1 Chrysochloris asiatica
TGTTCCCTATTTCTTATCAAACAACTGCCTCTTGGTCTATGTACAGGTTCCTCCGAGCACATTCTTGGTAATGTTGTCCTTAACTTCTCATGAACCACACAGCTGAAAGACTGTGTGTAGTCAATAAAGCACTGGTAAACACCTTTCTGGTATTTTCTACTTTCAGCCAAGATCCATCTGACATCAGCAATGGTATCCCTCATTCCTAGTCTGAATCTGGCTGGAACCTCTGGCAGTTCTCTAGCCATATACTGCTGCAGTCATTTAAAAATGAATTTTAGCAAAAATTTACTTTCATGTGATATTACTGATATTGTACAATGATTTCCTCATTCCGCTGGGTCACCTGCCTTTGGAATTGGCACACCTATAGATCTTTTCCAATCTGTTGACTAGGTAGCTGTCTTCCAACTTTCTTAGCATAGACGAATAAGTGCTGCATCAGTTTGTTGAAAGATTTTAATTTGTATTCCATCAGTTCCCAAGTCTTGTTCTTTGTCA
>NW_006411836.1:0-902 GCF_000296735.1 Chrysochloris asiatica
CTGGTAAGGTAGAGGGTCAGAGAAAAAGAGGAAGACCCCCAACAAGATGGATCGGCAATATGGCAATACCAACAGGCTCAAGCATGGCAACAATTGTGAGGCTGGCCCAGGACCGGACAGTGTTTTGTTCTGTTGTGCATAGGATCACTATGAGTTGGTACTGACTCGATGGCACCTAACAACAACAACAACATTTAAACTGACAAAAGGATTCTGTAAAGGCATAATAGGAACAATGGCCTCTTCATAAACCAGAGTAAGTACGAAGGCCCCCAGATTCCAAGTCAGGGTGCATACTACGTAGACTGGAATTTGTACTAAGAATGTTAAGCTTAAAAAACAAAACCAAAAAAAGCAGTATTCCATGGAAAATACCAGTGCAGAAGAGACATGAGCTAACCTGCAATACAGGAAGACCTTTTGTAAAAGTTCTTTCATTCCAGAATCAAACCTATTTATGTCTGGAAATGGGGAAATGATTTCTCAAGAAGGTACACAAAGGTAACTTAATTTCTAAGCTGGTAGAGAAACCTAAAAGACCATTTATTATTGAAGTGCCACTGAGTTGATTCCAACTCATAACGACCTTATGCACAACAGAACCAAATACCACCGAGTCCTGCACCATACTCACAATGGCTACTCCACTTGAGCCCATTGTTGTTGCAACTGTACTAATCTGTCTTGTTGGGGGGCTCCCTCTTTTTTGCTCTACTTTACCAAGCATGTTTTCCATCTCCACAGACCAGTTCCTCCTATTAATATACCCAAAGTATGAGAGATGACTACTACTCATCTGTCAGTTTGTCGTACTATGCTGGCTTGCGAGTTGCTATGATTCTGGAAGCTATGCCATGGGTATTCTAAAACCAACAGGGTCACCCAGGGTGGGCAGGTTTCAG
>NW_006411836.1:1422-2333 GCF_000296735.1 Chrysochloris asiatica
ATTAAATGGAACATATAAACATCGATATCTTAGGTATTAGTGAGCTGAAATGGACAGGTATTGGCCATTTTGAATTGACCACCACTTGGTATACTAGGCTGGGAGTGACAAATTGACGAGGAATGGTGGTGCATTCATCATCAAAAAGAACATATCCAGATCTGTCATGAGGTACAATGCTGTATGTAATAGGATAATATCCATGCGCCTACAGAGAACACCAGTTAATACCATTATTATTCAAATTTACGCACCAAGCAATAAAGCCAGTGAGGATGAAATGAAAGAATTCTACCAACTTCTTCAACTTGAAATTGATCAAACATGCAATCAAGATATATTAATAATCACTAGCAACTGGAATATAAAGGTTGGAAACAAACAGAAAGGATCAGTAGTTAGAAAATATGGCATTGGTGACAGAAATGATGCTGGAGATGTATCACATGACAGAATTCTGCAAAGCCAATGATTTGTTCATTTCAAACACCTTTTTTAAACAACATAAGAGATGACTATACACATGGATCTCATCAGATGAAATACACAAAAATCAAATTGACTACATTTGTGGAAAGAGATGATGGAAAAGCTCCATATCATCAGCCAAAACAAGGCCAAATTCAAATATACAAATTCAAACTGAAGCTGAAGAAAATGAAAACAAGTCCACAAGAGACAAAATATGACCCTGAATATATCCTACCTGAATTTAGAGATTATCTGAAGAACACATTCGATACATTAAACACTAAAGATCAAAGACCAGAAGAGTTGTGGGATGACATCAAGAACATCATACAGTCAGAAAGCAAAAGTCATTAAGAAAACAAGAAAAAAGGAAAACGTCAAAAAGGATGTCAGAAGAGACACTGAAACTTGCTCTCCAGCATAGAGATGCTGAAATGAGG
>NW_006411836.1:3528-8411 GCF_000296735.1 Chrysochloris asiatica
AATGTTGCCTGCTGAAAGTGAAGAGGACTTAAAATAATTACTGATGAAGATCAAAGACCACAGCATTCAGTATGGATTGCATCTCAATGTAAAGAAAACAAAAGTCCTCACCACTGCACCAATAAACAACATTCTTATCAGTGGAGAAAAGATTGAAGTTGTAAAAGACTTTATTTTTCTTGGATCAACTATCAACACTCATGGAAGCAGCAGCCAAGAAATCAAACGACATATTGCATTAGGCAAATCTGGTGCACAAGTTAAAGTGTTGGAAAGCAAAGGTGTCAGCTTAAGGACTAAGGTACACCTGACCCAAACCATGGTATTTTCAATAACCTCACATGCCTGCACAAGTTGGACAGTGAGTAAGGAAGATCGTAGAAGAATTGATGCATTTAAGTTACGGCATTGAGTGAGACTATTGAAAGTACCATGGGCTGCCAAAAGAACAAATACACCTGTGTTGGAAGAAGTGCAGCTAGATGCTCCTTGGAGGCCAGGGTGGCCAGACTTCGTCTCTCATACTTCGAACATATTGTCAGGAAGAACTAGTCACTGGAGAGGGAACATACTGTCAGGAGGGACTAGTCACTGGTAAAGTGGAGGGTCAGAGAAAAAGAGAAACACCCCCAGCGAGATAGACTGGCAAAGTGGCAGCATCAATGGGCTCAAGCGCGGCAACAATTGTGAGGTTAGCCCAGAACCGGGGGGCAGTGTTTCATTCTGTTGTGTATAGGGTCGCTATGAGTTGGTACCAACTTGATGGCACATAACAACGACAACCTGAGAGATGAAGTCTGGACATCTTGTCTTCTAAGGAGCATTCTGGTTGCAGTTCTTTCAACCCAGTATTGTTTGGTCTTCTGGCAGTCCATGGTACCTTTGGTATTCTTCTCCAATGCCACAACTCAAATGCATCAAATTTTCTACGGTCTTCCTTATTAACTGTCCAACTTTCACATGCATGTGAAGTTATTAAAAATACCATGGCTCACTTCAGGCACACCTTAGTTCGCAAACTTACATCTTTGCTCTTGAACATTTTGAAGAGTTCTTGTGCAGCAGATCTGACTAATGCAATATGTCCTTTGATTTCTTGGCTCCTGCTTTCATGAGTGTTGGATGGTGGATCCAAACAAAATGAAGTCTTTGACTTCAATATTTTCTTCATTTACTATTACTTTATTTAAAAACCCACTGTCAATGAGTTGATTCTGACCCTTGAGGGCAAAGCAGAAATGTTTCCCCAGGGGTTTCCAAGGCTGTAAATCTTTATAGGCGCAGATAGCATCCATCGTTCAACCAAAGAGTGGCTGGTGGGTTCAAACTACTGACCTTGCAGTTAGTAGGCCAACATGTAACCCACTACACCACCAAAGCTCCATTACTTTACAGGCATGTAAAATAGGACCCAGAAAAGTTAAGGAATTTGCCCAAGAGTCCCAACAACTTTAGGAGGGAGGAACTAGCTTTCCAAACCCTCTCTTTCTCCATAGTCTTTGCTTGTGTTCTGAGAGCACATAAAAGCAGAAAAGGGAAAACTCTTACCTTTGAGTCAATCTCAGCCAGGACATCATTGAGAACTTGTAATAGTTGCATTGGCTCCAGGGAATCAAATGTGATTAGATTGTAGTTTTTCCTAAAAGGATCCTTATTGAGTTTCTCCACAATGAATTTGATCTGATCACTCATAATTAGGTCTGATAACTTTTACTAAAGAAAATAAATACAGACAAAATTTCTCAATTTGGTAACCATGGTTCTGAAAAGAAACAATATTGACTTCACAGGAAGTAATCACATGAATATAATTCTGTATACCATACAAAATGCTGTGAAAGGGTTACTTTGATGAGGGAAAGCAGGGCATGCAGACTTCATTATGAAAGCTGCTGTAAATGTGGATTTCACATCAGATGTTTTTGTGTGTATATCTGGAAGAACAGCAATCATCTAAATTGACATGAATGAATCCTACCTACATGTCTCCATAGCATCTACCCAGGGATAAAAACCTATTAGGTTGTGGACATGCTTCTTCTTTTTTTTTTTTTAAAGCTGCAGTCCACATTTAAAACATTGTTGGATTTTACATTAAAATTCAGATTTCCAGCTTCTTTTGAAAAATCAGATCCAGCAACCCTAGGCCCACATTGCAATGGAAGTGGAGCCGAGGCTGCCAGGCTTCAGCCTGGGCCTGCACTTCAGTTCTGTTTCGGTTTCTGCCACCAGACGCTCTTCAAGTATTTACATGAAGTCAGACCTGTGGGCATCCACTCTGCCTCCCTTGATGAACTCAGGCCTTCATTTCCTCCCGCTGTCAATGAGGCAAAAGTCTCCTGCTTTCAGGTCCCTGCTTCTCCCTGTTCCAAACCATTTATGGGTTTCTCATCTACAAAACAAACGCCAAGTTGCTTGGATTTTGACACTCTTCATTACCTTGCTCAACCTAGCCTTTCTCAACTTTATTTCCAAACCATTATCGTTCAAATACCCAATTCTTGTGGTTATGAATCGGGCTGCAAACCTTAAGGTCAGCGGTTCAAAACTACCAGCCGCTCCGCGGGAGAAAGATGAGGCTTTCTAATCCCGTAAAGATTTACACCCTCGGAAACCCTGTACAGGGTCGCTATGGGTCGGACCCGACTCGATGGCACTTAACAACAACAACAACAACTGCCCCTTAAATTGTTTTCCACCTGCATGCCTTTAGATATGGTGCAATGGTTAAGCACTGGGCTGCTACTGACAAGCTAGTGGGCTTGTTGTTACTGTTAGGTGCCATCCAGTCGATGAAACAGACATCGAGAAAACAAAAAAACGTGCTGTCTCTTCCTCTTTTCTTTATCTCCAAAGGCACAAATCCTACCAATCATTAAGGTGATTGCATAAGAACACCAAATGCAATTTCCTCCAGGAAGCTTTTCTTAACCACTGCTCATTTCTGCATCAGAGTAACCGCTCTCTCCTCAGAGTAGACAGCATGCCTATCAGGACTTTTCTCCTGGGTTCCTTCCTACACAGTCACCCTACAGGACAGACTAGAACTGCTCTATTGGATTCCTGCAGAGTTCTGGTGTGGTGCTGCAGGAAAATGGGCTGGACTGCAAGGTCTGCTTGAACTACAAGGTCAGGGTTCAAACCTACCAACCACTCCTCAGAAACCCTATACAGGTTCGCTATGGGTTGGAACTGACTCCGTGGCACTTAACAACAATGTCTACAGGTGTGTGGTGCTGTGAGATAAACACATAACTGTGGGAGATTCAATCCTATCAGCTGCTCCTCAGAAACCCTACACAGGATCACTGTGAATCAGAACCAACTCAATGGCACGAACAACAATCTCTACAGAAAAGGACTGGCAAGTCTTTTCTCCCACCAGAGAGCAGCTCTTGGGTCTCAATCACTGACCTTTGGGTTAGCAGTCAAGTGCTTGCTTACCCACTGTACCTTTTTCACTAGACTGACTGACTGAGCTTGTTCTCAGGCCCAAGGTCAGAAAACATGCAGAAATATGGTCACTTGTCCATCATTATCCTAAAATATGGTCATTTGTCCATCATTATCCTAAAATTAAGAACAGATTATTATCGTTTAAAAATCAGCAAAAGAAAGGCAGAAAGGGTAACAAGTGTAGTTTATAAACTTAGTATTTCCTTTAACCTATAAAAGGAAAACCTTAATATAAGTGAAAACAAAAAAAAATCCCCATTTTGAGATGCTAACTTCCTGCTGTATCTTAAGTATCTGAAGTCATAACCTTCACATGCATATAAATATATCACTGAAATCCTTTTATGTGATTTTGAAACTAGAAATTCTTTTCCCCCCTTCAAAAATAACAAATAAAAGTTCTGAAGAATGAGAAAAACGTGTGAGGCAGGGAGGAGGGAAGGACGCTCGCTTTGATATGGGCACTCGCTAAGGACAACGCTGCACTGAACAGGCAGGCTGTCGATACCCCGTGGGCTCCGCGCTCTAAAATTAGCAAAAGCAATTAATGTCGCTCTCCCAGCCAAAAGCCGCCACGCGAATTCACAAGCACTTCCTCGCGCACGAACCCGAGGGGTGAGGGGAGAATTCAAACCAGGCCGGCAGTCTATCTAGCACAGCTCGGCCCAGAAATAGTGTCCCCCACCCTCTGGGGGCTCGGCAGAGGGCAGAGGTCCCCCAAATCCGGCCCAGGCCCCTCTGGACTTCCCGACTATGCCTCCCGCTGGGAAGCAGCCTGAGCCCAGGAAGACTCCAATCGGGGCCCGAACCCCCATTTGAGGGTCTTAGCTGCTAAGCCCCCGCCCCCACCCCCACGCCGGCGCGGCACCCGAGAAAGGGAAGGAGCGGGGAGTTCGCTCCCATTTCGGGGTTTAGGGAGTTTCTGGCTGCAGGTCGGCAAGGTTACCTCAGATTCGCTTCAAGAAACCACTTTGCCCCCCCTCAGAAGGCACCCGGGCTCTATTAAGTTCCTAGAGACGAACTCCTTGGCAACAGTTGCCAAGGCCCTGAAGTGACGTCACTTCCTGCGTGGCGGGCCGGGCACGTTCCCGCGGGTCTCCGGGGCCGCGAGATGTAGATGCCTCGGGTGTCTGTGTGCGAAGAGGTCTGTGGGTTTCTAACCTCTGCGGAGAGCCAGGGACGTTAGGGAGTGTTCGAAATCACCCGCCAAGACCTGGCCTTACACACGCGGTCATAAACCTTTCTAAATGTCTAAGCAATGTCTGCATTACTGAGCTCCGCTACATGCACGGGCTGTTTTATTCATTCGTTCACCAAACATGGGTACGATGGCTTCTCTGTGTGAAGCCGGCTGGTTGTTGTTGTTGTCAGGTGCCATCGAGTCGGACCGACTCATAGCGACCCCATGCACAGCAGAACGAAACAAT
>NW_006411836.1:8641-9943 GCF_000296735.1 Chrysochloris asiatica
GAGAGATGAAACTTAGCCTTCTTGGCCTCCAAGGAGCACTCCGATTGTACTTCTTCCAAAACAGATCTTAAAGTCCACAGCACTTTCAGTATTCTCCTCCAACACCACAACTCAAAGGCATCAATTCTTCTACGATCTTCCTTATTCACTGTCCAGTTTTTGCATCCATATGGTAGGGGTAAGGAAACATTTGGCCTGGACTTAAAATTACGTTTTTAACACAAATACTGTGGCTCCAAACTAGGTTATACACATGCTTGAAGAGAGGTTAAGCCACATTTTAACGAAGACACATTTGTCATAAAGATTTCAGCTCCTGTGTCATATTCTTGGGCCATAGTGCCTGAACTGGAAATTAAATTTCTTTAATTCAGTAATTGTTTCATAGCCAAAAAAACACACAAGAATGTGGTTTATGGCTCCTTCTGGCATCTGCAAGGTTGATTATTCAAGCTCACCAGTTGCTCCTCAGGAGAAATATGAGGTTGCCTGTTCTGGTAAGGATTCAGTCTTGGAAACTCTATATAAAGTTGGTATGAGTCGAAATAGACCGGATGGCAGTGGGTTTGGAATTTAAAATTTTCTGTTAAGTGCCATCAAGTCAGTTCTGACTCAGAGGGACCTTGTATAGGGTTTCTGAGGAGCAGCTGGTTGGTTTGAACTGCCAACCTTATGGTTAGCAGTCCAGGACTGATGCTGTAGTGCCACACAGAAATAAATCCTTCTTGGAACCTGTTACAGGTTGAAGTCCACACAGAGGCACCTTGGAATACAAGTCTGCTGATCTACATCAGCCATCAAAGACCCTGTGGAGCGCATTTCTGTTCTGACACAAACGGGGTCACCGTGAATTGCCATGACCCCACGGCAACTGGTTTTAACTGATTTGAGACCTATATGGAGCTCACAATCTATAAAAAGAGCAGAGAGAAGATCTTCACACCCAGAGTACTGACGAGGCTGGGACATCTAGTAGGACAGACAGGGACCCCAGGATTAAACTAGTAGTATTTGGAATGAGACGCAATCAGAACACCTATGTAGAACGGTGTACTTGGTGATGTCAGTTTGCAATGAAAAGCAATGAGAAGACAAAAAATACACAATTCTTTACAGCCTGTTCAAATGTCTTAGAAAATCCCAGCTACAGATTTAGCACCAGAAATACATCAGAAAGATAACAAATTACATATGATCCATCTCACTCTAGATTTGCCTCTTCTGGACATTTCATAGATATGGAATCCTACAATCAATGGACATTTGTGACTGGTTTCTCTCGCTAGCATGTTATCAAAGTTC
>NW_006411837.1:0-1225 GCF_000296735.1 Chrysochloris asiatica
GATTCGTAACCACTACGCAACCAGAGATCCTATACATAGAAAATCCAAAAACTCAGCAAGAAAATTATTATAAGATGAAGCAAATGACAGGGTACAGACAGAGGCTTGGCAGAGCAGGTTTTGGGAGACTCATGCAAGACCAGAGGCTCAAAAGCTAGTCACACCGCTCTTCAAGGAACTGTGTGTGGGAAATAAAAGGAATCACATATCTCCTGACACCTGTGTGTATCTCCTCTGACAAAACTTCTGTTGCCAAAGCTGTTCACAAAATAGTCAAGCCACCTCTTGCCAGCAGTTCACCAGACAGTGTCCCTCTCTCATCAGCCCTGCTTAGCTTCTCCTTTCAGCAAGCACTCTATCCACTTTTCTTTCTTCTAAGCTCAGGGTGCCAGAAATTTTATCTGTATATGTTTTATTTGATCTCTGGAATCTTTCTTGTAGAGGCACTTAACAAGATTAACAACAATTATAACAAAACAAAACAACAAAGAAGAATATTCAACAGGAACTGTGCATGCTAGTAAATTCTAAAAGAGTTCTTCTTGTTGCTGTTGGGTGCCATTGAGTCAGCCACCATCATGGCGATCTTATGAACAACAGAAATAAACACTGCCCAGTCCGGCACCGTGAACTCATTTCAATATTCTACAACATTGCAACTCCAATGTATCAATTCTCCCACAGTCTTCCTTATTCATTCGCCAACTTTCACCTGCATATGAGTTTACTGAAAATATGATGAATTGGGTCAGTGCACCTGTTCTCACTCATATCTTTACTCTTGAACACGTTAGATAGTTTCTGTGCAGCAGAATTATCTAATATAATATGCCATTGGATTTCTTGACCACTGCTTCCATTGTTGTTGATTATGTTGCTGTTAGGTGCCATCAAGTCGGTACCAGCTCAGAGACACCGTATGCACAATGGAAGGAAACACTGCCTGGTCCTGGGCCATTCTCACAATTGTTGCCATCTTCAGCCCATTGATTACCACTTTACAAATCCATCTCACTGGGAGTCCTCCTCTCTTTGTCTGACCCTCCACCTTACCAAACATAATATCCTTCTCCAGTGCCTGGTCCCTCCTGACAATATGCCCAAATTATGAGAGATGAAGTTTGGCAACCCTGGCCTCCAAGGAGCACTCTGACTGCACCTCTTGCAACGCAGATCTGTTTGTTCTTTGGCAAGCCATGGCACTTAACATTCTCCTCCAAAATCA
>NW_006411837.1:3112-4126 GCF_000296735.1 Chrysochloris asiatica
GTTGTCAGTAATTTACCTTAGAATTACAGAAATAGACAGGACAAAATAGATAGTTTAAAAAAACAAACTCAATGTATGAAGGCCTGTCACCTTAGCACAGATGATTATTATCTGCAGTATGCACAAGCAGAATTATTGCAACTACAGAAAGCTTGATATAAACTTTAGTTTACCCTCTTCAGATTTCTCTGTCTGCCACTTATAACCTTTTCTGATTTAATATATAAAAAAGGCTTTTGCTTACAAGAAACCGCTAGTCGCCACCTTGAGTCACAGAGGCCCTTGTAGTTAAAGTTTAAACCATGATATGCTTGCTTGCACTTTTGGCTTAAGAAGACATATGTCTAGAAAAATGGGAATAGAAAAATGAAGAACCTGTTGACATTTTTAGAAATTAACTATGTATGCAATTTTGTGAATCACTATTGTGCTCAAATGAATGATCTCATCCTGTACTTTGTGTTTCAAGTTCCTTGTATGAAAAAAGAATAAAAGACTGGGGTATGGCTAGTTTTGCATGCATTCTTAGCAGCAGAACTATCTGCCTGTCAGCTTGCATCAAACCTATGTGTCTGTGTCTTTGTCTCTAAACTTTTCTCTCACCTTCCAGACATCTCACCTTCGTGTACTCACTCTCTTGTTGAGGCGGGACCCCGACACCCATGTTCTGTTCAAACAATTGTCTCTTGGTCCATGTACAGATTCCTAGTAAGCACAGTTAAGTGTTCTGGAATACTCATACTTTCCAATGTTGTCCATAGCTTGTCATGATCCACACAATCAAAAGCCTATGTGCAGTCAATTAAGCACAGATAAACATCCTTCTGGTATTCTCTGCTTTCAGCCAAGATCCATAGGTCATCAGTAATGATATGCATTGGCCAACGGCCTCTTCTGAAATTGAATTGAACCTCTGGAAGTTCTCTGTCAATGTATGCTTGCAGCCATTTCTGTATTAACTTTAGTAAAACTTTATTCGCATGAGATAATAAAGATATTTTCTGATGATTTCTG
>NW_006411837.1:5821-6397 GCF_000296735.1 Chrysochloris asiatica
CTTTTTTGTTTGATTTGATGATATGGAGCTTTTCCATCATCTCTTTCCACTGATGTCAATTTTATTTCTGTGTATTCCATCTGGTGAGGTCTATGTGTATAATCATCTCTTATACTGTCTAATTAAGGTATTTGAAATGAACAAGTTACTGGTTTTTCAGAATTCTGTAATGCTATCTCTTGCATCATTTCTATCATGAAGGCCATATTTTCCAGCTGCTGATACTTCCTCTTTGCTCCCAACCTTTGCATTCCAATCACCAGTAATGATCAATATATCTTGATTGCATGTTTCATAAATTTCAGATTGAAGAAGTTGGTAGAATTCTTCTATTTCATTCTCACTGGCTTTAGTGGTTGGTGTGTAAATTTGAATAATAATGGTATTAATCTTGTCTTCCCTATAGGAGCATGGATATTATCCTATCACTGAAAGCATTGTATCTCATGACTGATCTGGATATGTTCTTTTTGACAATGAGTTCAATACCATTCTTCTTCAATTTGTCATTCCCCGCATAGTAAACCATGTGGTTGTCAGATTCAAAATGACCAATACCCGTCCATGTCAGCTCTC
>NW_006411837.1:8417-9998 GCF_000296735.1 Chrysochloris asiatica
AATATTGACAAAGATTATGGAAAATACCTTGGATTTCAGAAAAACAAATAAATCTGTGTTGGATGAAGTACAGCCTGAAAACTCCTTAGAATTCAGGATGATGAGACTTCATCTGTCATACTTCAGACATGTTATCAAGTTTGACCAGTCACCGCAAAATCACATTGTATTAGGTAAAGTGGAACATCAGCAAAAGAGGTGAAGGCCCCCAGTGAGATGGATTGGCACAGTGGCAGTGTTAATGGGCTCAGTTGTTACTGTTAAGTTCCCATCAAGTGGGTTCTGACTCATAGCGACCCTGTACAGGGTTTTCAAGGGGTGACTGGTAAGTTTGAACTGCTGACCTTGCAGTTCAAACTGACCTTGCCATTTAGTGCTGTCCTACAGCACCACACCAGGATTCTAGAGTAACAATTATAGGTGGCATAGGACTAGGCAGTGTTTCATTCTCTTATACATAGGGTTGTTATGAGTTGGAGCCAATGGGTGACATCTAACAACTCCCCACAGATGTAGTCAGTTTGTTTCCTGTGTATTCCATCTGGTGAAGTCCTTTAATGTTGTTTTAGAAATATCTTTGTGGTTTAATAAATGTCTTGAAATGAATATGCCATTGGTCTTTACAAATTTTATTATGTGATCTCTTGCATCATTTCTTTCACCAAGGCATTTTTCAACTACTGGCCCTTCCTCTTCATTTCCAACATTCACATTCCAATCACCAGTAATTTTCAATACATCTTGATTACATGTTTTATTAATATTATGATGAAGAAGTTGTTAAGAGTATTCAAATTTCATAATCACTGGTTTTAGTGGTTGATGTATAAAGTTGAACAATAGTGGTATTAACTGTGTTGTTGTTATAAAGTGCCATTGAGTCAATTTTAACTCATTGTGACCCTGTATAAGATTTCTGAGGAGCCACTGGTGAGTTTGAACTGCTGACCTTGTTGTTCAAACTGACCTTATTGTCCAGTGCATTATCCTGCAGCAACACACCAGGACTCCAGCATGCGATTAGTAAATATGAAATTCATCTTACAATAAAAGAAGAAAGAAAAGGAGAAATGCATCTGAAATGTATGCAAATACTGTGGAATCTTAATGGGCAGAATAGAAATTTTAAAAGTTCTTCACAAAGAAGTGGATGGATGTGGAATATGTCAGATTACACAGGTAAGCAATAGAGCTGAGAACCTGGGTGACACTCACAGGTGCAAGGATATCCTATCAGACAGCATTATAATTTTTTATTTTAAAGTTTGTATTGTGAATTGAGTGATAGTTTATATGGGAGAACATCAGCTTTACATTCATCCTATCATATTTCATTTCATTTTTTTCTACAATCCCCTCCATGAATCATCATCCAACAGCACTTGCTTCCATTCCCTCTAGTTTGTTTTTGGATGTACACAAAGCACTCAGGGATATATAACCATTCAAACAACCAAAGGGCATACCCTGCAAGCCTGCCCCCTGGCCACCAGCACACAGCCCTTCTCCTTCCTTCAGTCTTGAGTGAGCCACTCCATCTCTCCATGTCTTCCTCTCTGTCGCAATCTCAGGCATCGCTGC
>NW_006411838.1:0-469 GCF_000296735.1 Chrysochloris asiatica
CACACCTTAGTCCTCAAAATGACAACTTTGATCTTCAACATTTTGAAGAGGTCTTGTGCAGCAGATTTGCCTAATGTAAATTTCCAATTTTCCTAGATTCATACTTCATACATTCCATACTCCAATTATTAATGGATGCTTACAGCTGTTTGTCTTCATTTTGAGTTGTGTCCCATCAGCAAATGAAAGCCCTGAAGACTTTAATCCATTCTTGTCATTATAGTCAACTCTACTTAGAGGAGGCAGCCCTTCCCAGGTCATATTTTGAGTGCCTTCTAACCTGAGGGGCTCATTTTCTGGCACTATAACTGACAATATTCTGGTGCTCTTCATAATGCTTCAATATTCAATATTCTGATGCTGACAGTGTTCCACTGCTACTCATGAGGTTTTCAGTGACTAAATATTCAAAAGTAGCCTTTCTCTCCTTCTTCCTAGTCTGTCTTCATCTGGAAAATCAATTGAAACC
>NW_006411838.1:4851-6623 GCF_000296735.1 Chrysochloris asiatica
AGAGTCATTGTATCAAAAAGAAATAGTTGATGTTCACCCATTCAAGAGGTAGCATATGATCAAGAGCCAACAGTACTGAAGGAAGAAGTTCAATGTTCACTAAATGCAATGCAAAGAACAAGGCTTCGGGAATTGACAGAATGCAAATTGGAATCTTTCAGCAAACTGATACAGCATTGGATGAATCCACTCATCTATGTCAACAAATTTGGAAGACTACTACCTGTCCAACTGACTGGAAGAGACCCATATGTGTGCCCATTCTTAAGAGAAGTAACCCAACAGAATAAAGAAACCTTAGAACAATATTATTAGTATTACATGCAAGTTAAAATTTTGCTAAAGATAATTCATAAATGGCTAAAACAGTACATTGACAAGCAATTGCCAGACGTTCAAGCTGGATACAGACAAGGATATCAAATGAGGGATCTCATTAATAATGTCAGATGGATCTTGGCTGAACATTGAGAATATCAGAAAGATGTTTGCTTACCTTTGCCTTATTGATTATGTAATGGCTTTGGACTGTGGATTATGACTATTTATGCACAATATTGTGGAGAATGAGACTTCCCAAACACTTACTTGTGCTCATGAAGAACCCATACATAGATCAAGAGGCAGTTGTTCAAACAAAACAAGGGGACACTGAATGGTTTAAAATCAGAAAAGGTATGCACCAGGGTTTTATTTCTTAACCATACTGATTCAACTTTTATAGTGAGCAAATAATCTGGATTTTGTAAAGAAGGATGTAGCATTAAGATTGAAGAAAATCTCATTAACAACTTGTGATATGCAGGTGATACAACTCTTGCTGGCTGAAAGTGAAAAGAACTAAAAATAAATACTAATGAAGATCAAAGAACACAGCCTTCAATATGGGTTGTACCTCAATGTAAAATAAGCAAAAATCCTACACGGGACCAATACATGAGCCGTGGAATCATAGTGATCCTGTATACGGTTGCTGAGGCTATAAATCTTTATGGGAGCAGAAAGCCTCATCTTTCTCCTGTGAAATGACTGGTTGTTTCAAACTATTGACCTTGACGTTAGCAGCCAGATTTGTAACCACTATACTACCAGAGCTCCTTGGACCAATAAATAACATCATGATAAATGGAGAAAGCATTGAAATTTTCAAAAACTTCATTTTGATTAGATGTATTAATACTCAAAGGAGCAACAATCAAGAAATTCAAATGACATGCCGCATTAAGCAAATTGGTTGCACAAGACTTCTTCAAACTGTTAAAGAGCAAAGATATCAGTGTGAGGAGTAAAGTGTGCCTGACACAAGCCATAGCATTTTCAATTGCCTCATATGCATGCAAATGTTAGAAAATGAATAAGGAAGACTGTAGAAGTATTGATGCATTTGAGTTATAGTGAGTGCTTAAGAAGAATATTAAAGGTACCATAGACTGCCAGAAGAACACAAAAATCGATGTTGGAAGTATAGTCAGAATGCTCTTTAGAATATAGGATGGCTAAACTTTGTCTCTCATACTTTGGACATATTATCCAGAGGGACAAGTCCTTGCAGAAGGACATTATAGTTGATAAAATGGGTGGTGGTGGTGGTGTGCTATGGAGTGGGTTCCAACTCATAGCAACTCTGCATAGGGGTTCCAAGGCTGTAAATCTTTACAGGAGCAGAAAGTCTCATCTTTCTCCCATTGATAAAGTGAAGGGACAGCATAAAAGGAAAACCTGATGAGATGGATTGACACAGTAATAGCAACAATAGTCTCAAGTGTAGCAGC
>NW_006411838.1:6738-10979 GCF_000296735.1 Chrysochloris asiatica
AGAAAAAAATCTCTGAGCCCAGATGACTTTACTGGTAAAATCTATCAAACATTTAGAGAAGAACTTACACCAATTCTAATCAAACTATTCCGGAACATAGAAAATGATGTAAAACTCCTGAAATCATTTTACGAAATGAGTATAACCTTCATAGCAAAACCAGACTAACATATCACTTAAAAAAAAAAAATTGCAGACCAATATCCCTCAAGAACATAGATGTAAAAATTTTCAACCAGCTCCTAGCCAAAAGAATTCAACAACATATGTATGAACAAGTAGGATTCCAACCAGCGACAAAAGGATGGTTCAATATTAAAAATAAATAAATAAATAAATCAGTGTAATCCATCACATAAATAAAACAAATGGAAAGAACCACATGATAATATCTATTGATGCAGAAGAGGGACTTGACAAAACCCAACATCTATTCCTGATAAAAACTAACAACAAAACAACAATAGAGCTTTTTTTCTGCTGCTTTGGAGGGCATTCATCCCCCAGTTGGCAATCAATGGGAACCATGACCACGGGTGTATCCAATGACTGATTCCAGACACACACAGAGAAGGCTGTAGAAAACAATAGCACAAAACACCAGACAAAGTAGGTACAGGGGATGGTCGCGAACACTGAACTACACATAAAGGAATATTTATAAGTATCAAAGACTTACTGTTAGTAGAATTCATAGCAGAAGCAAGAAAAGTGGTGTTTGCAGATGCCCTGTCTTGCCTTCTTGAGAAGGTTGCAGCCATCTTGAGAATCAGGGTGTAGTCACCTTGAGAAGGTCACAGCGAAAATGGCCGCAGGACAGAAATCCCATTGCAGAGACCTAATGGATCTTCAGAGAAAAAGGTGAGAATAATTTTTTTTGTCTGCCCATTTCCCTTTTTCTGTCAGCACACCACCATTCTGGTGACTAGAGGTAGTGCCCGAGCTAGCGAACACCCCTCGCACTCTCAGAGGTTTCTACTATGCACACACAAATGTGCTCAGCTGTGAACAGTCTCCCACTAGGAGCATAACCTAGATTATTTTGCGACAGATCTGCCCCCCTCCCCCCCAGGTGGTTATAGGCTATAGTATACAATCTGGTTGTTTGTTTTCTTGTTGTATTTTTTGCTTGTTTTTACTATTGTTGTTTTGGTTTTTGGTCCCCCTTTTATCTGCAGGGGGTTCTTTCTCTCCCTACTTACCAAGAAGATACAATAATTGTAGTCATATAGCCAACTACAATCACACCTTATAAAATCCCACCATGTAGGCAAGAGCCAATACCAGCTGTTATACACCAGATAAACACCCAACACCTATTACAGTTACTCAGAGTCGAGTAATAAGAAAAGTGAAAAGGGAAGGCCATCTCCTGATCTCATCTACCTGGAGGCAATCAGAAAGCATAATAAAATACCAACATACATTCATCTAATTATTAAAATCACACCTAGATTCTGAGCTGCTCCCAAAGTGGCTACAAAAAAGTAGGTCTTCAGCGGTGTAGGCTGTGCACCAGGTCCACACTTATGTCAAATCCAGGAGACCCCCTTCCACATCTACCTTTGGGCTTGGTACTCAGTCAGAGGCTGGTGCAACTCAGGCATGTCTAAGTCAACTCATGCAGAAAAAAGAGTAACATTTTGGTATACAAATACTTTCAGTCCAGCCAGACATCAATCCAAAAGGTTGTGCTGGCTGCAACTCAAAGAGCAAGGACCACTATCTTCTAAAGGCACTGGACAAACATTGGCACGAAGACTGTCTGAAGTGTGCCTGCTGTGACTGTCATTTGGGAGAAGTGGGTTCCACCCTGTACACTAAAGCTTATCTTATCCTTTGTCGCAGAGACTATCTGATGCTGTTCAGTGTAACAGGAAACTGTGCTTGTAGTAAGCTCTTCCCTGCCTTTGAGATGGTGATGCATGCCAAGGACAATATTTACCACCTGGACTGCTTTGCCTGTCAAATTTGTAATCAGAGATTTTGTATTGGAGACAAATTTTTCCTAAACAATATCATGATCCTTTGCCAGACAGACTACAAGGAAGGTTTAATGAAAGAAGGCTATACATCCCAGCTATTCACCCCTTATGTGAACTAGTGCCTTTGGGTATCCTATGAAATTTTTCCAAAGGGTTACTTTAAAGAAGAGTTACTACATTTATGAAATAACTGGAAAATGAGAAATCTCTTATACAATTTTGCCCAGGTCTCTTAACAGGGGATAGGGGTTTAGTAATTTTATGGAGTAATAAGTTTATGACACTGAAAAAATTTGAATGTGATTCTATTGAAATCATGTGAATGGGCATGGAAGCTATGACCATTGCTTGAGCAGTGATGTGATGTTTGGTCAGAGCAACGTAATGCTCATGGGATCTTATAGAAGAGAAACAAAGGGATTAATAAGAAGCTGAAAATGAGTGGTTATATATTTTTCTGTATTTTCCTGCCATTTATTTTAATGTTCAAAAAGTAGTGAACACTTTAAAAGTTTTATGCATATTACTCTCTCATTGCTTCCTTAAGTAATTAACCACTCAGAATACATCTCACTTAGCCTGAAATCTGTCATTTTATGTTTTAAAGGTGAAATAGTGTTCCCTTACATACATGATAGCTGATAAAGAAGAAAGCTTTCTAGAATCAGAAATTATGGAGTGTTATTATTCAAATTACAATTAAGGAAATCAAAATGAAAATATATCCCCTCTTCTTTGTTGCTCAAACTCTGTTTCTTTGTTTCTGCTCCCTGTAATCAGAAATACATTTTAAAAAATCTAATTCTACACAGGCATTTTTTTTTTAACAGAAAAAAATTAGTATTGTAGGGTTTTTTTTGTTTTGTTTTGTTTTTTTTAATTCTTCTGGGTCACATGTATAGGAAACAATATTTCCCAGTGTTATTTGCATATGTATTTTGTCCTGTATATTACATCTGTAACATATGTTACAAATAAATATCATTAAGCCTGAATTGCTCGTTTTGGGCTAAAATATTAAATTGAAAATAATGCTGATGTAAACTTGAATTGTTTTAAAGCAAACCTTTATAATGAACATGAATGTGAATCCAGATATTGCCTCACATTCTTAAGACAGTGGTTTTGTAAAGTGAATGATATGTCTTATCACAAATACTTCATGGTTAAAAGTGTTCAAGTCACATGTCCCCCAAATTTGAAGTTTACTGAAGACATAAATTCAAAAAAAAAGCAATAGTTGTAGCCTTAGAGCCTTATTACATTTGTTTCATGCAAAGACTTGTAGAACAAAACAAACAAGAAGGAGGGGATAAGGAAGAAGAAATTGCTTCCACAATGCTGCCCACTACTAATCCCCATTGAGAATTGTTTGAAAGTCATATGATGTAAATTTTGAACCAGAAGTATTTTTTTCAAATGATTCTTTTTGGATTTAAACAGTTTTACATATGTTTATCAAGCTGTTAAAATACTTGTAAATTGAATACAAAATTCTTTCAGCTTCTTGAGGCTGTTTAACTATCCTTGCCACTCACAGACAAAAGTTTTTTTATAGCATTTCCTTTGCTAAATCCTTCAGAAAATAATTCTTATGCTTTTTACTACAAACAAAATTACCTGGATTAAAGATTAAGACTTTAATCTGTTTATATTATCTTTAATCTCCATGAATTCATAAAACAAAACGGAAATCATTTTTCAGCTGCAGGCTAGTTTATAGTTAATTAGTCATAAGTAATAGCATTTTTTAACTGAAGTACTAAGTTAATTGTCTTTTCTAGTCAAAGTCCCTGGATTGTCATCAACTTTCTCTTTGTGTTGTGTAGTTCTGGTGTCACTTAGCTTCTTAACTGATGCCTCCAGTAGGACACCTCTGATTGAGTTTTGATTTCTCAAGCAGTGAACTCTCCATTCTAAAATGCATATCATATAGAATGCCTATCATGAAGGAACCAGCCCCTCCACTCCACCAGAGTGCTGGCTGAGTTTAAACACTGACCTGTGTTTGTAATTTCACTTTCATCTTGCTTAATTAATATCTTCTGGAGTCTTTAAAAACAAAAAACTACACACCTAAAAATTGAAGATGTCCAAGAAACACGACAATATAGGCACATGTCCAGAAAAAAGACACAGTGACTGAGACAAATGAGTTGAAGATAGACCTCACATTGGAAGGAGGACAAGCTTTAAACACTAACTGAGAAGGTATTCAAGAGAATGATATTGAAGTGCATCCACACGTTCCACAGA
>NW_006411839.1:0-854 GCF_000296735.1 Chrysochloris asiatica
TGCAAAGATCTGGAATCAGAAAACCAAAAAGGAAGAACACACTCAGCATTTCTCAAGCTGGGGAAACTGAAGAAAATATTCAAGCCTCAACTTTCGTTATTGAAAGATTCTCTGGGAAAATTATTGAATGATGCAGGAAGCATCAAGAGAAGATGGAAGGAATACACAGTCACTGTACCAAAAGGAAATGGTTAATGCTCAGCCATGTCAAGAGGCAGCATATGATCAAGAGCCAATGATACTGAAGGAGAAAGTCCAAGGTGCACTGAAGGAATTGGCAAAGAACAAGGAACCAGGAATTGACGGAATAACAATGGAAATCTTTCAAGAAAATGAGGCTGCACAGGAGGCACTCACTAATCTCTGCCAAGAAATTTGCAAGACAAATATCTGGCTGACTGACTGGAAGAGATCTGTATTTGTGCCCATTCCAAAGAGAGGTGACCCAATGGAATGCGGAAATCATTGGACAATCTCTTTGATATCCCATGCAAGTGAAGTTTTGCTAAAGATAATACAGAAACAACTGCAAGCATACGTTGACAGAACTTCCAGAGGTTCAAACCAGATTCAGAAGAGGCCATGGAACGAGGGATATCACTGCTGATGTCCGATGGATCTTTGTGAAAACAGAGAATATCAGAAAGATGTTTACCTGTGCTTTATTGACTATGCAAAGTCTTTTGATTGTGTGGATCATGACAAGCTATGGACAACATTGCCTAGTATGAATATTCCGGAGCATTTAATTGTGCTCATGAGGAATCTGTACCTGGACCAAGAGGAAGCTGTTGGAACAGAACATGGCAACATTAAATGGTTTAAAATTAAGAAAGGTGTATAACAGGGTTGTA
>NW_006411839.1:1719-2931 GCF_000296735.1 Chrysochloris asiatica
AGAGTGCTCCTTGGAGGCCTAGATGGCCAAATTTCATCTCTCATACTTTGGACATATTGTCAGAAGGGACCAGTCGCTGGAGAAGGATATCATGTTTGGTAAGGTGGAGGGTCAGAGAAAAAGAGGAAGACCTCCCAACAAGATGGACTGGCCAAGTGGCAGCATCAATGGACTCAAGCGTGGCAACAGTAGTGAGGTTGGCCAAGGATCGGGCAGTGTCTCGTTCTCTGTGCATAAGGTCGCTATGAGTTGGTACCAACTCGGTGGCACCTAACAACAACATTCCTTGCTTATCAACATGGTAGGTTCCAAAAACCATGTGCAACTCAGAAACAGGTAGATGTTAAGTCAGAATACAAAGTTGGAAAATTCAATTAAAATATATATTTATATACCTATTCTTCACTTAGCAACATGGTTAGGTTCCAAAAACCAGATTGCTGTGTAAACAGCAGCACTATGTGCAAATGGAGAATGAACAAATCAGATCACAAAATAGAGAATAAGGAAATCATTACTTAACTGTCAAACTAAATCATTAAATAAACACTACCCCACTGAGAATCAAGGCCCAGTCACCTTGACACATAATCTTAACCAGCACAACCAGCATTATTCAAACATCAGAATTCTTTCCTGACAAATGTGTTATTAATATGCAAAACACAGATTGTAGATTTTTAACTCCTGTTGTAAATGTAAAATAAGGGATAACAAAAGAGTCATTACAGAAGTAGATGAACTAGAATAGCAATCATTAGCAGGAGAGAATGCATTCTACAAATTATCATGTTTGTTGTGGGAAAAAAAAAGCTTTAGTCAGAGTGGTTTAAAACAAGACATTAAGAAATTCTATGTAGTATGTCCAACTCTAAATCTTTGCATATTTTATTATAGTATTTGGTTTTATCTTCTCGAGCTGATCTTTGAAATTTTCTGTTCAGCTCTTAGACATCTTCAATTCTTCCATTTGCTTTAGCTTCTCTACGCTGGAGAGCAAGTTTCAGAGTAATACAGAAATGGCTACAATCATACTTCCAGAGGTTGAAGCTGGATTCAGAAGAGGCCATGGAACGAGAGATATCATTGTGGATGTACGATGGATCTTGGCTGAAAGCAGAGAATACCAGAAGGATGTTTACCTATGCTTTATTGACTACGCAAAGGCTTTTGATTGTGTGGATCATGACAAACTATGGACAACATTGAGAA
>NW_006411839.1:4451-6812 GCF_000296735.1 Chrysochloris asiatica
ATTTAAAACAAGATGTACAATATGGATGAACCTTGAAAACATTATGCTGAGTAAAATAAGTCAGTCACAAAAGGACAAGTAATGCATGCCCTCACTTATAAGAAATAAGCAAATGTACAGAGATCAAAGCTTATTAATGATTATCAAAGGTGAGAGAGAAGGAAAAAGGAGGAGTATTGATTAGGGGACAGTGACTTTATGTTAACTGTGGTGGAATAATTTGGAAAAAGATGGTGGTAATGGTTATATAGTATGATGAATATCATCACCATCCATGAATTATCCATGTAAAAATTGTTCAATTGGCAAATGTTTTGTTATATATAGTTTTATAATGTTTTTAAAGTAAATGAGTAGGTCAGGGTAGATATAAATTACGTCATAATACAAGCCAGGAAGAGAAGCTTTTTAATGTAGTTTCCCTAACTGGGTAGATCAAATACTTGACGGATAATGAAAAAAAAAAAAATTATAAAGTAACAGTATAAGTTGTGTGACCATAACTGGACTTTTCTGAGTCCATAACTTCTTAAACCACACGTTATTGTTGTTAATAGATGCAATTAAGTTGGTTCCAACTCCTAGCAACCCTGTATAGGGTTTCTGAGGAGCGACTAGTGTGTTTGAACTGCTGACCTTGGGGTTAACAATCCAGTGTATATCCTATAGCCCCACACCAAGACCTAAGAATGGTAAAACATAGACTACAAACCAAAAAAGACTCTTAGACAGAAAGATGTGACTTGATGAAAAATACTCACTATGGGATAAGCAATGGACTAATAACAACAACGTCAGTAATTCAAACCCACAAGTCACTCCTTGGAAACCTATACAGGGTTCACTTTGTTAGGCAAGAACAATGGTTTCATGACCCACTCAACCATAAAATAAAAACAAAAGCAAACGCAAAATTTAGAAATCAGAGAAATACACAAGTATGGATGTTCACCCCTGTATTTAGAAAATATGCATCTGAATGAATGAAAGAAAACAAAAAGTGATCCAGAGAATCATAAAGAAAATTTCTGACCTACTTACTGAGAAATATGGCAAGGATCAACATTTACTTTTAGGTATTAAAAATGAGGACTTTTTTTCTTACAGAACACCACACTAAGAAACAGTCAGGCAAATATGTATAATTGATAACATAAAAGTCATATTAAAAAGGTACCATGCTTAAAAGCTAAGAAGGCCTGCTAGCTTTAGTGGAAGACAAGTTGTGTTGCAAGCTGTAAGGTCAAGGGTTAGAATTCACCAGTCACTCCTCATAAGAAAGATGAGGCTTTCTGCTCCCATAAAAATCTACAGACTCGGAAACACTATGGAGGGACACTGTGAGTCAGAAGCGACTCGACGACACACAACCACTACCACTACCACCACCACCACCACCATGCTTAAAACTATTATTGTTAGTGATAAGACAAAAACAAAATAAAAATAAACTGCAATCAGCTTAAAAAAAAACAAAAACAAATAAAAAGGAAAAGATCTAAATCCACAGAAAAATGTAATCCAAACAAATATAAGTATTGCCAAATATTTCTACTCATTTACTTTTCACCACACATAAACTGAGATTTATTTATTATTTTTTTTCTTTAAAAGTCATGGGAATACAAAATTGGAAAACATGCATCCATTTAATAGTGTATATTGTTTAGTTTCTACCAAGAGACTCCTCTGGTTTCTGGCCAACTTTTTACAAGTATACTTGATTATTTTCCAACAAATACAAGACATAGGACATAGGCAAATAGAATGTGAAGGCACCCACTGATACAAATGAAAAGACCCAGGGAAAATGAGGGAATTAAAGGGGTATAGTTTTTCCAGAAGTCTGGTAACCAAGCTGTTGTTAAGCACCACCGAGTTGGTACAGATTCAGAACGACCCCATGCATAATAGACTGAAATACTGCCCAGTCCAGCGCAAACTTAACAATCATTGCTACGCCTTAGCCCATTGGTGCTGCCACTGTGTCATCCATCTCATTGGAGGTCTTCATGTTTTGTGCTGACCTTCAACTTTACCAAGCATGATGTCGTTCTCCAGGCATTGGTCTCTCCTGGTAGTAGGTCTGAAGTATGAGAGAAAGTCTGTCCAAACTGACTTCTATGAAGCAGCACTCTGATGTACTTATTCCAACAGATTGTTTTGTTCTTTTGGCAGTCCAAGGCAATTTTAATATTCTCCCCCAACACCATAATTTAAACGCATCAATTCTATGATCTTCCTTATTCATTGCCCAACTTTCACATGGATATGAAGCTATTGAAAATACCATGGCTTGGGTCAGGTGCACCTTAATCCTCACACTGACATCTTTGCTCTTGAACACTTTAAATTAAAGAG
>NW_006411839.1:7758-10052 GCF_000296735.1 Chrysochloris asiatica
GTTCTTTGCCAATGCCTTCAGTGCACCTTGGATTCAATGCACCTTGGATTTCTTCCTTCAGTATCATTGGTTCTTGATCATGTGCAACCTCTTCAAATGGCTGACCATCAACCATTTCCTTTTGGTACAGTGACTCTGTATATTCCTTCTAACTTCTTTTGAAGCTTTCGGCATCATTCAATAATTTGCTTGTAGAATCCTTCAATATTGCAAATGGAGGCTTGAATTCTTTCCTCAGTTATTTTAGCTTGAGAAATGCTGAGTATTTCTTCCCTTTTACTTTTCTAATTCCAGCCAGGTCTTTGCACATTTCACAATAATATTTGACTTTGTCTTCTTGAGCTACCATTTGTAATTTTCTATTCAGTTCTTTTATCTCATTTCTTCCATTTGCTTTAGAGCTCTATACTGAAAAGCAAATTTCAGAGTTCTTCTGACATCCATTTTGGTCTTTTCTTCCTTCTTGTATTCTTAATGACCTTTGGCTTTTTCTCTATGATGTTCTGTATGTCATCCCACAATTCTTTTGGTCTTTGGTCATTCATGTCTATTGTCAAACCTGTTCTTGAGATGATCTCTAAACTCAGGTAGGACATGTTCAAGGTCATATTTTGGCTCTCATGGACTTATTTTATTTTTCTTCAGCTTCAGCCTGAACTTGCATATGAGCAATTGATTGCTCCAGTCTGCCCTTGGCCTTGTTTTGGCTGATGATACGGAGTTTTTCCACTGTCTGTTTCAACAGATGCAGTCAATTTGATTTCTATGTAAGCCATCTGGTGAGGTCCACGGTGACTGAAAAAATGTTGGGAGATCACATGATAGAATTTTGCAAAACCAATGACTTCTTCACTGCAAATATTGTTTTGAAACAACATAAAAGACAACCATGTATTCAGGTAGTCAAGTATTAACTTTCAAAACAACCTACTCTCCTGTTTCTTCTTTTAAAGAGGTGAGTTAACTTGTAACTACTGCTAAAAGACATTACCATACTTCCATATTTCTACTGTTTTAACTAAGCGAAGAAGTTGGAATAAAAAGCTTAAGAAGATTATGATCCAAATTAAGCTGAGCTTGTTGTCACAGTTCACTTTGCTTAAGACCCAGAATTTACCCTTAAGAATTTACTGCAAATCGCAAAAAGCTGCAAACCATTTTCTGTGTGTCATTTTTTTCCCTATGTAGAACCAGCATACATTTGGAATTTAGTCACACATAGAAGGATACACTCAAAGAGGTTTTTTTCCCCTAATGAGAAAATTGTGACAGACAACTTAGTAGCAAACAATGCATCATTTAGCAAGCTTCAAAGAATGTCATATTAATTTCACAGGAGAAAATGAGTTGAATTTGTAATCACACATCTGGGGAAATATGAAATAATACAAAGATGATGTACAGAGATTTGTTCTTAAATAAAAAATTAGTTAAATGGAAAATTCAAAAAGATGGGAGGCTTCCAATGAATCAATATAGCCTAAAGACATTTGCTCATCAGATTATATGATGGATATGCCTTTTATGGGAAACATCTAGAAAGAAAGTAAAAATAAGATCTGTTTAAAAACCCCTCACATAATAATAAGGGAAACTTACTATATACGTTTTAATATTATTAACACTTTTTTAAAGACATAGCATATGTGGAGTACGTAGCAAATTCATCATTTCTTGTAATTTTGTTCTCACCAGCCATACCTGCTGCCTTCTTACAGTTCAGGTTCTTTCTCTGCATGGAATGTTTTCTCTCCCAGTATTTGTTTCTCTGTCTATATCCCACCCAGATCCATTATCTTTCATAAAAGCAAATACTTTATTTCATATCTTTTATCGCAAAATTTAATTACATATTTGTATGTTTACTGACTTCCTTCCCCAACAGACTGTTAGTTTCATGAGAGTAAGAATCATGTCTCCTTTATTCTCAATTTAACATTCAATGTTCCTGATAAGTCCAAAACTGTAAGAAAAGGATGCTGATAAGCCACAAGATAAATGGACAAAATATAAAAGCAGCCATTTCACAACGGACTGGCTCCTAAAAATATGAAAATAAATTTAATTTCACCCATAAGGAAATGCAAATTAAAGTGTAATTGAGCTGCCGTTTTTCACCTATCAGACTAGAAAGGATTAAACGTTGGATAATATACTGTGATGTCAAAGACGTGTAGAAAGAATCTCACATATTGCTGGCAGCAACTCTTATATTTTAAAATGCATAAATACATAATCATTCAACATAAATCAGAAAAAAACAAAGTAGTGTGAAAAAAATAAATCACTGGATA
>NW_006411840.1:0-1225 GCF_000296735.1 Chrysochloris asiatica
TTTTATTTTTTATAACTTCCATACTTTGTACATTTCATATTCTGATTATTAATGGATGCTTGCAATTGTTTCCTCTCATCTTGGGTTGTGCCCCATCAACAAATGAACATCCTGAAAGCTCTCTCCATCCACATTATTAAGGCTGATGCTACTTTAAGAAGACAGCTCTTTTCCAGTCATATTTTGAATGCCTTCCAAGCAGAGGGGCTCATCTTCCGGCATTATATCAGACAATGTTATGTGGCTGTTCATAAGTTTTTTGCTGGCTCATTGTTCCAGAAATAGATTGCTAAGTCCTTCTTCCTTGTCTGTCTTAGTCTGGAATGTTTACTGACACCTGTACATCATCGTAACCCAGTAACAGGTGAGCCAACACAGTAGGACAAACTGACAGACAAGTGGTTGTACATTATGAAACAATAATTAGACTCATGTTTGTCTAAGCCACTGGGAACCATAGCTTAGCCAAGTTGACACATAATATTAACCAGTAAATCAAATCCACAATGAGATACCACTTCATCCCCACTAACATGGCTATTATTGTTGTTGTTAAGTGCCATCGAGTTGGTTCCAATCCATAGCAACCCTAAACAGGGTTTCCGAGGCTGTAAATCTTTATGGGGGCAGAAAGCCTCATCTTTCTCCCCTGGAGCAGCTGGTAGTTTCAAACTGCTAACCTTGTGGTTCGCAGCCTGATTCATAACCACTACACTACCAGAGCTCCTTATGGCTATTTATTAGTAAAATGGAAAATACCGTGGAGACTTTAGCTCCCTAACCCATTGCAGGTGGGATTGTAAAATAGTGCAGATGCTGTGAGGAACAGGTTGACAGCACCTCAAAAGTTAAACATAGAACTACCATTGTTGTTGTTGTTGCTGTTAAGTGCCATCGAGTTTGTTCTGACTCATAGCAATCCTGTATAGGGTTTCAGAGGAACAGCTGGTGAGCTTGAACCTCCAACCTTGCAGTTCAAACCAACCTTGCAGTCCAGCGCATTAACCCACAGCACCACCACATATGACTCAGAAATTCCTCTCCTAAGTATATACCCAAAAGAACTGAAAACAGAAACTCTTAATAGATTCTTGTATACCAGTGATCATTGCAGAATTTTTCACAATAGCCAAGATACATAAATAACCCAATTGTTCATCAATAGATGAATGAACAAACATAATGTGGTATATGGCTATGTTGTTGTTGTCAGGTGCCATCGAGT
>NW_006411840.1:3460-4567 GCF_000296735.1 Chrysochloris asiatica
CAACTCAACGGCACTTCATAACAACAACAACAACAATCATTTATTATGGTTACCAGGGCTAAAGGAAGTGGGGAGTTACTGCTTATGGAGTATTGAATTTCTGTTTGGGGTGGGAAAAGGCAATGAAAACATTTGAAAATAAATAATAGTGATTGTCACACATGTTGAATTTAATTAATGTCACTAAATTGTACCCTTTAATGTAGTTAAAATGCCAAAATTCTTGTTATAGATATTTTACCATGGTAAAAAAATTTTAATTTAAATATATTGATGTTTAGGTCCAACTCCTGGAAGCAAGGTGGCTTAATATGAAAAGCACTGAACTGCAAATCACAATGTCCTCAGTTGGAGTCCAAAGTATGGAGATGAAGTCTGGCCATCCTGGCTTCCAAGGAGCACTCTGGCTGTATTTCTTCCAACACAGATCTGTTTGTTCTTTTGGCATTCCACGTTACTTTCAATATTTTCCTCCAACACCATAATTTATATGCATCAGTTCTTCTACAGTCTTCCTTATTCACTGTCCAGCTTTCACATGCATATGAGGTTATTGAAAATACCATGGTACTAAGGCACACCTTAGTCTTCAAACTGACATCTTTGTCTCTTCAACACTTTAAAAAAGGTCTTATTTCAGACATATTGTCAGAAGGATCCAATCACTAGAGAAGGATATCATGTTTGGTAAAGTGGAAGGTTGGAGAAAAAAAGGAAGACCCCAACAAAATGGATTGACACAGTGGCAGCAGCGATGGGCTCCCATGTAGCAATGATTGTGAGGTTGGCCCAGGACCAAGCAGTGTTTCATTCTGTTGTACATAGGGTCGCTATGAATCGGTACCGATTGGATGGCACCTAACAACAAGAACAACATAAGTCGGAACCGACTCGACCACACTCAACAACAACAAGTCCACCCACCAGATTCTGATGTTATTGATCTAGACTTTACTGCTTCTCAGAACTTAATGTGCATAAAAATTACCTGGGGATATTGCTAACGTGTAGATTCTGATCCAGTGTGTTTGGATAGTTGTTGTTGTTAAATGCTGTTGAGTCAGCTCCGGCCCACAGCTGGTGACCTTTACAGTCTAGCACATTATG
>NW_006411840.1:5202-5936 GCF_000296735.1 Chrysochloris asiatica
GCTTTGTTTGCTCTTCTTTGCCTAATTCCTCAAGGTATAAAGTTAGGTAATTAACTTAGCATTTTCTTCTTTTTTTAATGTAGATATTTACCATTAGAATTTTCCCCCAAGGCACTTGCGTAAGTTTTGGTAAGTTGTGTTTCTGTTTTCTCTTGACTCTAAGTATTTTCTGATATCGCTTTGCATTTCTTCTTTGACTCCTTGGTTATTGAATAGTATATATTTAGTTTCCACATATTTGTGAACTTTTCAGATATCCTTTATTGCTAAATTCTAACTTAATTGTGGTCAGAAAAAATATACTTTTTATGATTTCAATCTTTTATAATTTATGGAAACTTGCTTTGTGGCTTAATATATGGTTTATCCTGGTGATAGACCATATATTTGCTTATTTGTGGTTTTTTGACTATGCAAGGGCTTTCAACTGCATGGATAGTGACAAACTATGGATAACATTGTGAAGAATGGGTATTTGAGAACACTTAACTGTGCTCATGAGAAACCTGTACTTAGACAAAGAAGAGGCAGTCATTTGAAAAGAACAAGGGAATGCTGTTGTTGATGTCAGGTGCCATCAAGTCGGAACCAACTCAAAGCGACCCCATGCACAGCAGAACGAAACAATGTCCAATCCCAGGGCCAACCCCACCACCGCTGCCACACTTGACGCCATCAATGATGCCACCTGGCTGATCCATCTCATTGGGGGTCTTCCTCTTTTTCTCTGACCC
>NW_006411840.1:7656-8537 GCF_000296735.1 Chrysochloris asiatica
GTGCTAGGGTTGTATCCTTTCACCACACTTATTCAATCTATATGCTGAGAAAATAATCTGAGAAACTAAATTATATGAAGAAGTATGTGGCATCAGGATTGGAGAAATACTATTAACAATTTATAATACGTAGATTATACTACCTTGCTTGCTGAGAATGAAGAGGATTTAAAACACTTACTGATGAAGATTGAAGACTAAAACCTGCAGTATTAATTGTACCTCAATGAAAAGAAAACAAAAATTCTCACAACTGGACCATAAATAACATTATGATAAATGGAGGTAAGATTGAAGTTGTCAGATTCATAGTTCTTGGATCCATAATCAACACTCAGGGACGCAGCAGTCAAAAAATCAAACAACGTACTGCATTAGGCAAATGTGCTGCACAAGATCTTTTTAAAGTGTTCAAAAGCAAAGATATCAGTTTGAAGGCTAAGGTGCACCTAGCCCAAACCATGGTATTTTCAATAACCTCATATGCATGTGAAAGTTGAACAATGAACAAAGAAGACAATAGGAGAATCGATACATTTGAATTATAGTGTTGGTGAAGAATATTGAAAGTACCATGGACTGCCAAAAGAACAAATGACTCTGTCTTAGAAGAAATACAGCCAGAGGGCCCCTTGAAGTAAGGATGACGAGTCTCCCATACTTTGGATGTTTTATCAGAAGAAGTCCCTGGAAGACGGTTAAGGATCACGTGGAACCTCGGCAACCTAAGACAGAGCCATTGCCATGCTGCAATGAGTTTCGATGACGGGTAAGACTGAGGAATTCGCACTGAATTCCTAAGACAGGCAGCATCCCTTAAACAAACAATAAATAAGGGGGAATCTGATGCAGACCGTGTAGACCCGGTCAGGAGGTCAAGA
>NW_006411841.1:0-603 GCF_000296735.1 Chrysochloris asiatica
AGAAAATGCTCTAATTGTTATAAGATTGTAAAGATTGTACACATTGAACATTTACCAATAAAAATGCCAATGTGCTACATATTTAACCATGTATACTATAAGATAAGAAAATACTTTTTCATTATTATTTTAAAATAGAGATCTCCAATTGTTTTTCATTTTAAATAATTCTAAATTTACAAAAAATCTGCAAGAATCATACACTTTTGTTTTCTATTTGATACTCAGTTATAGGCATAATGCTTCTCAAAAACCTAAACATGCAAATTAGAAAAACTAGAAACTAGTGCAACAGAAGCATTTATTGCGCATAGGTGCAATGCACATTAAATATCTTCAGTCCAAATATATTGGAAAGGAGCTCTGAAATGGGGTTAGTGTAAAATGATTTTCTAGGTCACTGTCATGTTAATTTCTCAATAGATAACAATAAAACATTTGCAGGAGTCCAGGGTAGGTCAATTGTAGAGTCACTAAGGACCTGTGATACATTTTCCAGTAAGGCCCTGGGGAACCTGTTCCTGGACCCTGATTGCACAGAGATAATTCTCTAAAAAAGCCCAGTGCCTCAGGCAAATGATCTCAGAGAAGCTGTTTACTAGG
>NW_006411841.1:2709-3561 GCF_000296735.1 Chrysochloris asiatica
TTGCATGGGATACCAATGATATTGTCTGATGATTTATGCATTCCATTGGATCACCTCTCTTTGGAATGGGTACAAATAAGGATTGTTTCCAGTCAGTTGGCCAGGTATATGTCTTCTAAATTTCTTGGCATAGGTAAGTGAGTGTCTCTTGTGATGCATCGGTTTGTTGAAAGATTTCAATTTGTATTCAATCAATTCCTAGTGTCTTGTTATTTACCAATGACTTCAATGCACTTTAGACTTCTTCCTTCAGCATCACTGACTCTTGATCATTTGTTACCTCTTGAAATTGTTGAACATCGACCATTTCATGAGGCAGTCATTCCAACAGAAAAAGTGGATACTAAATGGTTTAAAATCAGGAAAGCTACACGCCAAAATTGTATCATTTCACTATACTCATTAAATCTGCTACTGCTACTCATCTCTCTGTTGTTGTACTGTGACAGATTGTGTGTTGTGATTCTGAAAGCTATGCCATGGATATTTTGAATACCAGGTTGGTCACCTGGTGGACTGGTTTCAGATGAGCTTCTAGATGAAGACAGACTAGGAGGAAGAAGAGACAGACTACTTCCAAATATTTAGTCACTGAAAACCTTAGAATAGCAGTGAAACAATGTCATATATAGTGGTGGAAAATGAGCCACACAGGTAGGAATTCACTCAAAATGTAACTGGGGAAGAGTTGCCTCCTCAAAGTATAGTAGACTAAGATAACACCAATGGAGTAAAGCCTTTGGGACCTTAATTTGCTGATGGGGCACAACTCTAAGTGAAGAGAAACAACTGCAAACATCCATTAATAATCGGAACATGGAATGTACAAAGCATGAATCTAGGAAAATTTGA
>NW_006411841.1:5206-9851 GCF_000296735.1 Chrysochloris asiatica
TATTACAGAACACTTAATTGTATTCATGAGGAACCTGTATGTAGACCAAGAGGCAATTGTTCGAATAGAGCAAGGAAATACTGAATGGTTTAAAATTAGGAAAAGCATAAGTCAAGGTTGTATTCTTTCAACATATTTATTCAATCTGTATGCTAAGCAAATAATATGAGAAACTGAATTCTATGAAGAAAACATGACATCATGATTAGAGGAAGACTTCTTTACAACCTGTGATATGCAGATGATAAAACCTTGCTTGCTGAAAGTGAAAAGGACTTAAAATACTTACTGATGAAGATCAAAGAGCACAGCCTTTAGTATGGGTTGCATTTCAATGTACAGAAAACAAAAAATCTGGACCACTGGACCAATAAACAACATTCAGACCAATGGAGAGAAGATTGAAGTTGTCTAAGACTTCATTTTCCTTGAAGCAACCATCAGCTCCCATGGAAGCAGCTGGCAAGTTATTAAATGATGTAGTGCATTAGACAAATCTGCTTTACAAAACCTTTTTGAAGTATTAAAGATCAAAGGTATCAGGTTAAGGACTTTTGTGCATCTGACCCAATCCATGGTATTTTTAATAATCTCATATATGCATGCAAAAGTTGGACAATGCATAAAGAAAACCTCAAAATTATTGATGCATTTGAGTTATGGTGTTGGAGGAGACTATCATGAACTACTGTGATGGAAGAAGTGCAGCCAGAGCACTCTTTGGAAGTCAGGATGGCCAAACTTCATCTCTCATACTTTGGACATATTATTAGGAGGGACTAGTCACTGGAGAAGTATATCATGTTTAGTAAAGTGGAGGGTCAGAGAAAAAGAGAAAGACCCCTAATGAAATGGATTGGATTAGTGTTGGCATCAGTGGTCTCAGCCATAGCAATGATTGTCAGGTTGGCTCAAGACTGGCATGTTTTGTTCTGTCAAGCATAGGATCGCTATAAGTAGGTGCTGACTTGATTACACCTAAGAATAATAATAGCAACAACAATATTCAATCTGCTTGCTGAGCAAATAATGAAAAAAATTGGGTTACATGAAGAAGAACATGGCATCAGGATTGAGGAAGACTCAATAATAATATGCAATATGACATAACCTTTCTTGCTGAAAGTGAGAGACCTTGATGTAATATGATGAAGACCGAAATTACCTCTTTTTGTATCAGCTTCACTAAAATGCAAAGAAAACAAAAATCCTCACAAATGCACCAATAAATACCATCATGATAAATGGAGAAAAGACTCAAGTTGCCCAAGAGTTCATTTTGATCAGATCCAAGATCAGCAATCATGAAGCAGCAGTCTAGAAATCAAATTACACTTGCATTAGGCAAGTTTATTGCAAAAGAACTCTTTAAAGTGTTTAAGAGTGAAGATATCAACTTGAGGGCTAAGGTGTGCCTGACCCAAGCAATATGCGGTTCCTTGAATTTACTTCATATGGCTTTCCTACTCAAAGTTTTCTTAATTCCCACCAAGTGATTGCAAATAATGTGTACTAGATGCTGACACTGGGATTGGTTAGATTTGCCATCCAGCTAAGTTTAAAATGAACCATCTCAGAAGCAGCAATGAATGATCCTAGGAACATCAAGAAGGAAGAACATGAGTGGAGCATGAGATCCACACATTGAAAAGCAGCGACAGCAGAGGTGATGGCAGAGGCAGTGATATGGAGACATAGAGCAGCTTCAGTCTCTAGAACTAGGGACAGGAGCCTGACTTGCAGATGTGCCCTTCAAGCATTTACAGACTGGCTAAAAGAACATTGTAATACTTATCTGACCAGGGCACAGTCCGAGGGGTCACATGCCTAAGACACAGAAGACAAGAGTGAAGCATGACTGCAGTATGGCATACAAGATGTGTCCTAGCTAAAGAACTGCTATCTCCTGAGTTTTTTCTGATTTTGAACTATACCCTGATTTTCTGATTTTGAACTGAAATTTCTCACTCCCATAACAAACCCCATAATCCAGAGTTTTGTTATGAGTTCTTTGTAGTGATTGTAATGGATTACCAACCCAGATGTGAAGCAGAGAGTTCTGTGAGAGGGATTACTCATGCCAGAATAAAGAAGGTTGTAGGGTAGAAGCATGTCTGATCTTCACTTCATAGGAATCAGCCTTCAGATGACTTTGAGTTTAATTTTCCTTCTCCATTGTGGAACCCAAGGATATCAGACATGTTCCCCCTCATGGTTTTTGCATTATAATATATTCAGTTGCCTCATATGCATGTGAAAGTTGGACAATGATTAGGCAAAAAAGTAGAAGAATCAACTCATTTAAATTATAGTGTTGGTGAAGAATATTGAAAGTAGAACTGACAGAAGAACAAACACATCTATCTTGGAAGAAGTACAACCAGAATGGTCCTTAGAAGTGAGAATGTGAGACTTCATCTCTGGTACTTTATACATTTTGTCAGTAGGGATCAGTCCCTAGAAAAGGATATCATGCTTAGTAAAGTGATGGTGGTGGTGGTTATGTGCCATGGAGTTGGTTCCAACTGACAGCGACCCTGTACAGGGTTTCTGAGGCTGTAAATCTTTACGGAAGCAGAAAGCCTAATCTTTCTCCCACAGAACAGCTGGTAGTTTCGAACTGCTGCCCTTGTAGTTCACAGCCCTATTCGTAACCACTCCACTACTAGAGTTCCCTAGTCAGCCAAAAATTAGAGGACCCCCAACAGGATGGATTCACACAGTGGAAATAACAATTGTTTCAAACAAAAGAATTGTGAGTATGGCACAGACCTGAGCAATGCCTCAATTTGTTACACACATAGGATTGTTATGCACTGGAAATAACCTTAAGGTACTGAACAACAACAACAAATAAATATAAAGGTGGGATTCAGACTTAGTTAACCGTAGGGTCTGGTTTGAGTCCAATATATAGGTATACTCTGGCAAAGTTCAATCTCTTGCACTGGATCTTTTATCTGTCTGATCTATGTCTAACCTTCAGTTTATAGGACTTGTGGCCTATCACCTCCTGATTCACCAGCTTTCACAACCTTGCGCATCAACAGCCTGTACTCTGACTTTCTAGTGTTTGTTCTTCTGTCCCTGATACAATGTGGATAATAAGAATCCTCTAAACTAATATTGGAAAAATGAATTTTGGAGTTGCCAATCTCCACAATTGTATGAGTCATTACATTTCAGCAGAGTGTAGAATCCTGTGAATAAAGAAAAGGAGAAGTGTAATTAATATCAAATATTAGGGAGTGGTATAACAAAGTTGTAAAAGGTGACCATTTGGGATATTTTTAAAACTCCATTTCATAGGATACAGCATGGTGATGATCATTACAAAATAAATTATTCTTTTAATTGGCATCAGAATGGTGGGGCTCATTGCAGTAGCCCCAACTCACAAGAATATGTGGTTTAAGGGAAAGGAAATGAATTAGAGAATGAGAAACCTTTGGTTTCTAGACTGAATTAAAAAAAAAATTTATGGATTAAAGCAGCTGTTATGGTGCAATCACTTACGCAGGCAAGAGTTGTTCAAGAGACATCAAATTCGTAGATGTGAATTTAACTTCTGATGAATTAGCTAGATGGGTGCATTAGAAGTACAGAGTGATAAGGAAAGGACAAGACATACAATTCCCTGGTTTTTGCTATCAGTAATAGCTGAAATGGCAAGGAAATAGAATGTAGAGTCTGATTGTAGCACTAAATTAAACCAAGTTCTGGTTCAATCAGAGCTACGATCACTTGTTTCAGACATGACTCAGAAAAGAAAAATCGTGCTAAAACAACAGAAAGTAATCCTAAAACCACTGTTCACCAAGAAGGTATTATGAGAGGGAACTGAAAATCCAGGAAACAATTGCAGACAGGGGATATAGTGTAAAGGAATTGCTTCAATTTGTAGATCAGTATCATCAGCCTCCCAAGGAACCATTACTAAAATGGACTGAGAGAGTGACTGATTCAGAGGAATTTTCTTTAGTTTTGAATGTTACAGAATGGAAGAGTATGTTTGGGTTGATGCAAGACTCACAACTCACTATGATACACTTACAAATGATAATATTAGATCTATTTACAAAGAAGGTTAACACAGAAATGGCCAGCCAGGTGGACTGGGTAAGATTTTCAGTAAGGTAGGTTTACCCTGAGAAGAGGATCTGCTGCTCTTCTACTCTAATACTCAATAGCATATTCCAGAGGAACAAACTAATTCCTGTTTATGAAAACAATGGTGGAATGGCTTTATGGTGACCATATTATTCATAAAATGGATATTCCCTTCACAGGGATCATTAAAGATATGGTACTCCAGGGAGTCTCTTTTATGTGGACATGAATGTGAACTTACTACTACTAAAAAACAAAGCAACAATCTGAGAAGTACTATTAGATTTGTTAGCACAGCTTCCACTCATGGGTTTTAAAGATGGAAAAAAACATATAAGGGTAATTCAAAAAGAGTGAAAAAGAATTTACCCTAGCAAAAAAATGAATGAAATTATGAAAATGATTAAATGGAACTCATCAACATCGATATCTTAGGCATTAGTGAGCTGAAATGGACTGGCATTGGCCATTTTGAATCTGACAACCACATGGTTCACTATGCAGGGAATGACTAATTTAAGAAGAATGGTGTTGC
>NW_006411842.1:0-513 GCF_000296735.1 Chrysochloris asiatica
GGCACAGGACATGAACAGACACTTCACCAAGGAAGACATTAGGCAGCCAACAAATACGTGAAGAAATGTTCACAATCATTAGTCATTAAAGCGATGCAAACCAAAACAACAATGAGATATTATCTTACACCAGCAATAGCAATTTAGTTAAAAAAATCAGAGGACAATAAAGGCTGGTGAGGATGTGGAGAGACTGGGACCCTCCTACATTGCTGGTGGGAATGCAAATGGTTCAACCACTCTGGAAAACAGTATGGTGCTTCTGCATAAAGTTGGAAATAGAAATACCTTATGATCCAGCAATTCCTCTTCTTGGTATATATCCACAAGAAATATGAGTCAGTTCATGAGTAGATCTATGCACACCAATGTTCATAACAGCACTCACAATTGCAAAAACATGGAGACAGCCCAAGTGTGCATCAATGGAAGAATGGATAAATAAACTTTGGACATATACACATTGGAATATTATGCTACCTTAAAAAATAACAAGGAAGCTGCAAGCCACTG
>NW_006411842.1:2896-4865 GCF_000296735.1 Chrysochloris asiatica
TCAAGTTGCAAAACCTGAAGAAAAAATTCAAGCCTCAATTTGATGGACTGGCACAGTGGCCAAAGCAATGGGCTCAAGCTGAAGAATAATTGTTGTGAGGATCACACAGGACGCAGTAGTGCCACCTTCTATTTTGTATAAAGTCTCTAAGTGGAAGAATAGACTTGAAAGCGCGTAACAACACACAATACATTATTATTTGGGCTCTCCAGAACAGAACCCTAAAAGACATTTAGCTTCATACTCTTGAAGGGACTCATCCCTAAAGGTTAATATCACTGTTCTAATCCATCCCATCTCTTTTGTACAAGCAAGGCTTTAGTCTCAGAAGAATTAGACAAGGAGTTCTGGAGAAAGACAGCAGATTAGGCAGCCGGCTTTCTGCACAAGGATATGGAAAACAGGATGAGACAGATACAGAGGGCAGTTCTGGAACTCTGAGCTCCCAAGGAAGGGGTAGAAAAGTGGATCTAATGCTTACTGGGTGAGACAGCTGAACAGATAAGGCAAGAGAAGAGGTGACTGATAAGCAACACCAGCCAGCAGGACCTGCCACAGTCACCTTTAGAATTCGTGAATGAATTTAGAGGTGAGAAAACATATTGTGTTGCAGAGACCTATGTGTGCCTCACAAGGAGAGAGGTGCTGTTTTATTTTATTTGTTTCCCTTTTTCCAACCAGCATACAACTCCAGGGAATCTCCTCCTTTCTGGGGGGCCATAGCCACTCGGAAGTTGTGAGTCCTGGGGACGAACGAGTGCAGGCTCTGCTCCAAATGTGAACAGTTGACCGCAGTCAGCCCTAACTAGGAGAGAAAGTTGAACAGACACATGGGATAGAGAAAAAAAGTGGAGGAAAAGAAGAAAGGAGGCAGGTGATCTATGTGGGTGTGAAGGATTCAGTGTGGCCATTTTGAACTTTCTCAGGCAGCTGTAAAGGCAAGAAGTCAATATGTGGCATAGCACATGACTTATTTGCATAGACAGAGCAACTGTCTTTCATTTTTCACTGTGAGGGTTAGTTTTTGTTTGTGTGTTTTCCTTCTTGCATCACACAACAGGAAACTGCAACTGAGGCCACACAGCTAAGTTATCACTATAATCTCTATAATCCTACCAAGTTGGCAAGATCCTTGTTCTGTGCAATTTGACTGCTATGCACCAGAGCAGCAACTACAACCAACACTGGCTGAATCCACTCTGAAATGAACTGCTTGAACAGTGAACAGAGAAGTTCTTCTCCTGATTACATTCACCAGGAGGCAACATACATTTGTCAACTTAATACAAATACAACACCACCACAATACCTAGAAAGCTGCAGAAAATTTATGTTCATTTGAAAGAGCATCTAAAACAACCCAGAGGAAAAGTTAGACAATATTTTTGAGGAAGAAGAGGCACTGGAACTACCTGAAAAAGAATTTCAGAGAATGATATTGAGGTACTTCCAAATGTTTCACAGAAAGGTGGAAGAAAACAAGGGAGAATTCAGAAAAGACCTACAGGACCAATCAAACAAAATAGATACAGCATTGAAGAAAATATAAAACCTGAAAAAAAACCCCCTGAAGATCAGCACTAAGATATCAGAAATGGACAATACACTGAAGGCACAAAGGGGTAGAGTTTAATCAGTGGAAGCCAGAATTTTCAAGCTTAAAGATAAATCTCTCAATATTAGTAAGATAGAAGAACAATCAGAAAAAAAAAATCTCAAGAAAACCTAAGATTTATGTGGGACAACATGAAGAGGAATAACCTACAGGTGATCAGAATTCCGGAACAGGAAGAGACAAAGTAAACCACAGAAAAAATAGGTGAAGAGCTGTTGGAAGAAAAATTTCCTAACATCATGAAAGATGAGATACTAAGTATTCAAGAAGCTAAACAAACTTCATGCAGGATTGACCCCAAAAGAAAATCACCAAGACATATAATATAATAATTGTTGTTGTTGTTGTTAGGTG
>NW_006411842.1:6334-7796 GCF_000296735.1 Chrysochloris asiatica
GCTCAATCAAAAAACAACACACTATACATTCTTTTCCACTGAACATGGAACATTCTCCAGAATTTTAGGCCATAAAGCAATTATCAATAAGTTTAAAAGCATCAAAATATTACAAACCATCTTCTCAGATTTCAATGCTATAGAATTGCTGTTGTTGTTATGTGCCCATAGCGACCCTGTACAGGGTTTCCAAGGCTGTTAATCTTTACGGGAGCAGAAAGCCTCATCTTTCTCCTGTGGAGCAGCTGGTAGTTTCGAACTGCTGACCTTGCAGTTTGCAGCCCAATTCGTAACCACTACACTACCAGAGCTCCTTAGAATTAGAAATCAATAATAGGTAGCTCAAGGAAACAAAGTCAAATAAATGGAAACTTAATAACATCCTTCTAAAAAGCCACTGGGTAACAAAACAAATAAAACAAACAAACAAACAAACAAACAAACATTTGTCAAAGCAAATGATAATGAAAAACCTACCAAACCTTTGGGACACAGCAAAAGCAGTGCAATTTATATTAATATATTTATTAAATATTAAATAAAATATATTGCTATAAATTGTACATACAAAAAGAAGCACAAACTAAAATCAACAAATTAATGCAACACATCCAAGAGTTAGAAAGACTAGCAAAGTAAGCCTACAGTCACCAGAAGAAAAAATAATAAAGATTAGAACAGAAATAAATGAATTAGAAAACAGAAAAACAATAGAATCAACAATACAAGCAACTGGTTCTTTGAAAGGATTAATAAAATCCACAAACCACTGACAAATCTAACAGAAGAAAAGAGGGAGAAGATGCAAATAACATTAGTTAGAAATGATATCCTGATGTCACAACAGAACCAATGGAAATAAAAAGAATAATAACAGAATACTATGAAGACCTGGACTCCAATAAATATGAAAATCTGGAAGAAAGGAACAAATTTTCGGGAAAACACAACCTATGTACATTAACACAGGGTGAAGCAGAAACCTTGAACACACCTATAAAAAAAAGAAGAAATTGATCAGCTCATTAAAAAAACCCCAACCAAAAAAAAAAAAAAAAGTCCAGGATCAGGTAGCTTTACTGGTGAATTTGAACAAACATTTAAAGAAGAGGTGACACCAATTTTGCTAAAACTATTCCAAAACAAAGAATAGGATGGATAAATCCCCAATACATACTATGAACTGAACATAACCCACATACCAAAACCAGGTAAGGATGTCACTAAAAAAGAAAATTACAGTCTAATATATCTCATGAATATAGATCTAAAAATTCTCAACAAAATTCCAGCCAACAGAATTCAACAACATATCAAAAAATAATACATCATGAGCAAATGGGATTCATAACTCAGATGAAAGGATATTAGAAAACCAATCAACGTAACCCACCATGCATATAAAAAAAGGAAAAGAACCACATGATCATATCAACTGATGTAGAAAATGCATTTAGTAAAA
>NW_006411842.1:8741-9557 GCF_000296735.1 Chrysochloris asiatica
ATTTTCAAAAGAAAGACATAAGACCCATATGTCACACCACCTACAAAACAAACTCAACATGGATTAAAGAACTAAATGTAAAACTTAGAAATAGAAAGATCATCAATGTAAAAATAGGGACAAATTTAGGAACTCTTAATATATAGCATACACACACTATCAAATATTGCAAAAAATATACAAATACTAGAAGACAAAATAGACAAATGGGGCATACTAAAAATTAGACACTTATATGAATCTAAAGATTTCACCAAAAGAGTACAATGGAAGCCTACAGGTAAAAATTTTTGCAATGATGTATCAAACAAGGTACCCATATCAAAAAGTAATAGAAAACTACAAGACCTCTACAAGAAAAAGACAAACAATCCAATTTTAAAAAGGGCACAGGATATGAACAGATACATAACCAAAGAAGACATTCAGGCAGTTACAAACCTATGAAGAAATGTTCCTGATCATTGACCATTGTTGTTGTTGTTGTTAAGTGCCTTCGAGTCAGATTCGACCCATAGTGACCCTGTATAGGGTTTCCGAGGAGCGACTGGTGAGCTTGAACCACTGACCCTGCAGTTCAAACGGCTTTGCAGTCTGGCGCATTAACCCACAGCATCACACCAGGACTCCATTAGAGAGATGCAAATTAAAACAACAATAAGATATCATCTCACACCTGCATTGAGAGCAAAGTTCAAATAAAGGGAAAAAAAACAAATGGCGATAGAAGTGTGGAGAGACTAGCACCCTTCCCTACATTGATGGTTGTTGTTGTTGTTATGTGCCGTGGAGTCGGTTCCGACTCATAGCGAACCT
>NW_006411843.1:0-500 GCF_000296735.1 Chrysochloris asiatica
ACTATACCTAGCCCTAAAGCCCTACTAGCCCTAAGCGAGCCCTAAATCCTTAAGAGACCTAGCCCTAAAGCCCTAACATCCCCAGACCTAGCCCTAAATCCCTAACAGCCATAGTCCTAGCCCTAAAACTCTATAATTTTTAGCCCTAGGCCTAGCCCTAAATCCCTAACAGCCCTAGCCCTAGTTCTAGACCTGAAGCCCTAATAACCCTAGCCCTAAAGCCCTAATAGCCCTAAGCCTAGCCCTAAATCCCTAACAGCCCTAGCCCAAGCCCTAGCCCTAGCCTTAGCCCTAAAGTCCTATAAGACCTAGCCCTAGCCCTAAAGCCCTAGCCCTAGCCCTAAAGCCCTAGCCCTAGCCCTAGCCCTGAAGCCCTAACTGCCCTAGCCCAAGCCCAAGCACTCGTCCTAAAGCCCTAACTGCACTAGCCCTAATACCAGCTCTATTGCCCTAACACCTCTAGACCTAGCCCTAGCCCTAAAGCCCTAACAGCCCTAGCA
>NW_006411843.1:2388-4201 GCF_000296735.1 Chrysochloris asiatica
CCTAGCCCTAGCCCTAATGGCATAATAGCCCTAATCCAAGCCCTAAAAACCTTGCCATAATTCCCTAGCCCTAGATATAACCCTAAGTCCTAACCCTAGCCCTAGCCCTAAATCCCTAACAGCCCTAGCACTCCCTAACAGCCCTAACCCAAGCACTAGCTCTGAAGCCCTAACAGCCCTAGACTTAGCATTAGCCTTAAAACCTTAACAGGCCTTGTCCTAGCCCAAGCCATAAAGCCCTATAAGCCCTAGCATTAATCCAAGCCCTAAAGCCTTATCAGTCCTAGCCCTAAAGCCCTAACAGCACTAGCCCTAGCCCTAAAGCCCTAACATCCCTAGCCCTGACCCCAGCCCTATTGCCCTTACACCTCTAGCCCTAGCCCTAAAGCCCTAACAGCCCTAGCACTAGCACTATCCCTAAAGCCCTAACAGGCGAGCCCTAGCCCTAGCCCTAAAGCCCTAACAGGCTAGCCTTATCCCTATCCCTAAAGCCCTAACAGACTTAGTCCTGGCCCTAGTCCCAATGTCCTAACAGACCTAGTCTTAGCCCTAAAGCTCATGCCCTAATGCCCTAGACCTACACCAAGCTCTAAAGACCGAACAGATCTATCCCTAGCCCTAAAGCCTTATAGATCTAGCCTTGGCCCTAAAGCCCTATCTGCCCTAGCCCTAGCCCTAAATCCTTGTAGATCTATCCATGGCCCTAAAGTCCTATTAGCCCTTGCCTTAGGCCTAGCCCTAGCCCTAAATCCCTAACAGCCCTAGCCCTAGCACTAGCTCTAAATCCCTAACAGCCCTAGACTTAGCATTAGCCTTAAAGCCCTAACAAGCCTAGCCCTTGCCCAAGCCCTAAAGCCCTATAAGCCCTAGCACTAACCCAAGCCCTAAAGCCTTAACAGTCCTAGCACTATCCCTAGCTCTAAAGCACTACTAGCCCTAGGACTAGCCCTAAAGCCTTAAGAGACCTAGCCCTAGAGCCCTAACCGCCCCAGACCTAGCCCTAAATCCCTAACAGCCCTAGCCTTAGCCCTAGCCCTAGCCTTAGCCCTAAAGCCCTATCAGCCCTAGCCCTAGCCCTAAAGCCCTAGCGCTAACCCTAAATCTCTAGCCCTATCCCTAGCCCTGAAGCCCTAACTGCCCTAGCCCAAGCCCTCGCCCTAAAGTCCTAACTGCTCTAGCCCTAACCGCAGCCCTATTGCCCTAACACCTCTAGCCCTAGCCCTAGGCCTAAAGCCCTAACAGCTCTAGCCTTAACCCTAGCCCCGAAGCCCTAACTGCCCTAGCCCTAGCCCTCGCCCTAAAGCCCTAACATCCCTAGGCCTAACCCCTGCTCTATTGCCCTAACACCTCTAGCCCTAGCCCTAGCCCTAAAGCCCTAACAGCCCTAGCTCTAGCACTAGCCCTAAAGCCCTAACAGGCTGGCCCTAGCACTATCCCTAAAGCCCTAACAGCTGGAGCCCTAGCTCTAGCATTAAAGCATTAACAGACATAGCCCTCGCCCTAAAGCCCTAACAGCCCTAGCAATAGTCCTAGTCCAAAAGCCCTAACAGGCTAGCCCTAGCCCTAGCCCTAAAGCCCTAACAGGCTAGCCTTATCCCTAGCCCTAAAGCCCTAACAGACCTATCCCTGGCCCTAGCCCCAGTGGCCTAACAGACCTCGCCATAGCCCTAAAGCCCATGCCTTAATGCCCTAGACCTAGACCTAGCCCTAAAGACCTAACAGATCTAGCCCTAGCCCTTAAGCCTTATGCATCTAGCCTTGGCCCTAAAGCCTTGTAGATCTATCCATGGCCCTAAAGCCCTATTAGCACTTG
>NW_006411843.1:5142-7514 GCF_000296735.1 Chrysochloris asiatica
CTAGCCCTAGCCCTAAAGCACTAACAGGCTAGCCCTAGCCCTATCCCTAAATATCTAACACCTCTAGCCCTAGCCCTTAAGCCCTAGCCCTAAATCCTTAGCCCTAGCCCTAGCATTAAAGCTATAACAGCCCTAGGCCTATCCCTAAAGACCTAACAGCCCTAGACGTAGCATTAGATTTAAAGCCCTAACAGGCCTAGCCCTAGCCCAAGCCCTAAAGCCCTATAAGCCCTAACACTAACCCAAGCCCTAAAGCCTTATCAGTCCTAGAACTAGCCCTAGCCCTAAAGTCCTACGAGCCCTAAGACTAGCCCTAAAGCCTTAACAGACCTAGCCCTAAAGCCCTAACAGCCCTAGCCTTGCCCTAAAGCCCTAACAGCCCTAGCCCTAGTTCTCGACCTGAATCCCTAATAACTGTAGCCCTAGCCCTAAAGCCCTAAAGCCTTAAAGTCCTAACAGCCCTAAGCCTAGCCCTAAATCCCTAACAGCGCTAGCCCAAGCACTAGCCCTGAAGCCATAACTGCCCTAGCTCTAGCCCTCGCCCTAAAGCCCTAACATCCCTAGCCCTAACCCCAGCCCTATTGCCCTAACACCTCTAGCCCTAGCCCTAGCCCTAAAGCCCTAACAGCCCTAGCCCTAAAGCCCTAACAGGCTGGCCCTAGAACTATCCCTAAAGCCCTAACAGCTGGAGCTCTAGCCCTAGCATTAAAGCCCTAACAGACTTAGCCCTAGTCCTAAAGCCCTAACAGCCCTAGCAATAGTCCTAGCCCTAAAGCCCTAACAGGCTAGCCCTAGCCATAGCCCTAAAGCCCTAACAGCCTAGCCTTATCCCTATCCCTAAAGCCCTAACAGACCTAGCCCTGGCCCTAGCCCCAATGGCCTAACAGACCTAGCCCTAGAACTAAAGCTCATGCCCTAATGCCCTAGATCTAGACCTAGCCCTAAAGACCTAACAGATCTAGCCCGAGCCCTAAAGCCTTATAGATCTAGCTTTGGCCCTAAAGCCCTATGTGCACTAGCCCTAGTCCTAAAGCCTTGTAGATCTATCCATGGCCCTAAAGCCCTATTAGCCCTTGCCCTAGTTCTAGACCTAAAGCCCTAATAACCATAGCCCTAGCTCTAAAGCCCTAAAACCCTAAAGCCCTAAAGCCCTAACAACCGTAAGCCTAGCCCTAAATCCCTAACAGCCCTAGACCTAGCTCTAGCCTTAGCCCTAAAGCCCTATCAGCCCTAGCCCTAGACCTAAAGCCCTAGCCCTAGCCCTAGCCCTAGCCCTGAAGCCCTAACTGCCCTAGCCCAAGCCTTCACCCTGAAGGCCTAACAGCCCTAGCCCTAAAGCCCTAACAGCCCTAGCCCTAGCACTAATGGCATAAAAGCCCGAATCCTAGCCCTAAAGACCTTGCCATAATTCCCTAGCACTAGACATAACACTAAGCCCTAACCCAAGGCCTAGGCCTAAATCCCTAACAGCCCTACCACTAGCCCTAAAGCCCTAACAGCCCTAGCCCTAGCACTAGCTCTAAAGCCCTAACAGCCCTAGACTTAGCATTAGCCTTAAAGCCCTAACAGCCCTAGCATTAGCACTAGCCTTAAAGCCCTAACAGGCCTAGCCCTAGCCCAAGCCCTAAAGCCCTAAAAGCCCTAGCACTAACACAAGCCCTATAGCCTTATCAGTCCTAGCATTAGCCCTAGCCCTAAAGCCTTACTAGCCGTAAGACTAGCCCTAAAGTCTTAACAGACCTAGCCCTAAAGCCCTAACAGCCCCAGACCAAGCCCTAAACCCCTAACAGCCCTAGCCCTAGCCCTAAAGCCATATCGTCTTTAGCCCTAGGCCTAGCCCTAAAGCCCTAACAGCCCTAGCCCTACTTCTAGACCTGAAGCCCAAATAACCCTAGCCCTAGCCCTAAAGTCCTAAAGCCCTAAAGCCCTAACAGCCCTAAGCCTAGCCCTAAATCCCTAACAGCCCTAGCCCTAGCCCTAGCCTTAACCTTAAAACCATATCAGCCCTAGCCTTAGCACTAAAGCACTAGCCCTAGCCCTAGCCCTCGCCCTGAAGCCCTAACTGCCCTAGCCCTAGCCCTCGCCCTAAAGCCCTAACATCCCTAGCACTAACCCCAGCCCTATTGCCCTAACACATCTAGCCCTAAAGCCCTAACAGCCCTAGCCTTAAAGCCCTAACAGCCCTAGCACTAGCCCTAGCCCTAAAGACCTAACAGCTGTAGCCCTAGCTCTAGCCCTAAAGCACTAACAGCTCTAGCCCTAGCCCCCAAGCCCTAGCCCTAAATCCTTAGCCCTAGCCCTAGCACTAAAGCTATAACAGCCCTAGGCCTATCCCTAAAGCCCTAACAGCCCTAACCCTTCCCCTAGGCTTA
>NW_006411843.1:8769-9911 GCF_000296735.1 Chrysochloris asiatica
AGCCCTAGCCCTAGCCCTAAAGACCTAACTGCTCTAGCCCTGGCCCTAGCCATAAAGGCCAAACAGCCCTAGATTTAGCCCTAGCCCTAAAGTCCTAACATCCCTAGCCATAGCCCTAGCCCTAAAGAACTAACAGCCCCAGCCCTAGTACTAGCTATAGCCCTATTGACCTAACGCTGCAGCCCTAGCGCTAGCCCTAAAGCCCTAACAGCCCAAGAACTAGCACTAGCCCTAAAGCCCTAACAGACTGGCCCTATACTTATCCCTAAAGCCCTAATAGCTGTAGCCCTAGCCCTAGCCATGAAGCCCTAACAGCCCTAGCCCTAAAGCCCTAACAGCCCTAGCTCTAAATCCTTAGCACTAGCCCTAGCACTAAAGCTATAACAGCCCTAGGCCTATCCCTAAAGCCCTAACAGCCCTTACCCTTCCCCTAGGCTTATAACCCTATAAGTCCTAGCCCAAGCACTAATGCCCTAAAAGCCCTAGCCCTAAAGCCCTAACAGCCCTAGGACTAGCCCTAGCCCTAGCCCTAAAGCCCTACTAGCCCTAAGACTAGCCCTAAAGCCTTAACAGACCAAGCCCTAAAGCCCTAACAGCCCTAGCCCTAGCCTAAAGCCCTAACAGCCCTATCCCTAAAGCCCTATCATACTTAGCCCTAGGCCTTGCCCAAAAGCCCTAACAGCCCTAGCCCTAGTTCTAGACCTGAAGCCTTAATAACCCTAGCCCTAGCCCTAATGCCCCAAATCACTAAAGCCCTAACAGCACTGCGCCTAGTCCTAAATCCCTAACAGCTCTTGCCCTAACGCTAGCCTTAGCCCTAAAGCCCTATCAGGCCTAGACCTATCCCTAAAGCCCTAGCCCTAGCACTAGCCTGAAGCCCTAACTGCCCTAGCCCAAGCCCTCGCCCTAATGACCTAACATCCCTAGCCCTAACTGCATCCCTATTGCCCTAACACCTCTAGTGCTAGCCCTAGCCCTAAAGCCCTAACAGCAATAGCCCAAAAGCCCTAACAGCCTTAGCACTAGCCCTAGCCCTAGCCCTGAAGCCCTAACAGGCTAGCCCTAGCCCTATCCCTAAATATCTAACAACTCTAGCACTAGCCCTTAAGCCCTAGCCCTAAATCCTTAGCCCTAGGCCTAGC
>NW_006411844.1:0-1176 GCF_000296735.1 Chrysochloris asiatica
CAACTTGGCAGTCCAGCACTTTAACCCAGAGTGCCATACCAGGACCTGTGAAGACAACGTAGTTAACTCTATACTGATTGACTATGAGCAGCCAATCAATTGAAAGGATAGTCCCTTGGGAATGTGGCCTGCTTCCAATATAATGGACATGAAGGAAAAACTTGCTTTCTCTCTTCTGCTGAGCACCTGGGAGTCTACAATTTAAAGACATTTCCTTGATATAAACTTCTCTTTATATATAAACATATATATGCTTCACTGGTTTTCCTTCTCCAGAAAACCCAGCCAAATGTGATACCAAGGCAGTGGGGCTCTAGAGAAATAAAATCACAAGGATTTTTCTAAATGGGTTTTCAAGTCTGACTAATTGTAAAGAAGGTTGTAGGCAGAGGCATGTCTTGCCTCCACATCACAGAAATCATCCTTGGACTGATTTTTTCTTTGGTTCTCTTTCTCCCTTGTGAAGTCAGAGGAAGTCAGACATGATCTAGTTTTCACAGTTGGCGTACGGAGCAGGATTCCTTGCAATAGCTCCAGACTCATGGAAGCATGAGATTTTCTAAAAGAAAGAACCAAGGGTCATGGGAAGTGAAACTTTTGGGTTTTAGGTGGTTAGCTTGGATTTTGTTACCTGTAATGGCTGAAAGGAATGTAAGAGATCAAACGATTAAGCTGAGGGTGGAAAAAGTGGCTTTAGGAGTTGCCTAAAGCAAATGTCAAGCTGGTTAAATTAGATGGCTGATAGGTGGACTGGGCTTACTGGATCCAACCTGCCAGAGACCTAAGGCCATATGCATATGAATGGGGTTAGTTTAAAGGTGGAGAGGACTAAGGTGTGCCAGACCCAGGCCATAGAATTTTCAATAACCTCATATGCATGTGAAAGTTGGACGGTGAATAAGGAAGACCATAAAAGAATTGATGCATTTGAGTTATAGTGTTGGAGGAGAATATTAAAGGTTCGAAGGACTGCCACAAGAACAAACAGATCTGTGTTGGAAGAAGTGCAGCCAGAATGCTCCTTGGAAGCCAGGATGGCCAAGCTTTGTCTCTCATACTTCAGACATATTGTCAGGAGGGGCCAGACACTGGAGAAGGATATCATGTTTGATAAAGGGGAGAATTGGAGAAAAAGAGGAAGACCCCCAATGAGAAGGATTGGCACAGTGGTGGCAG
>NW_006411844.1:2499-3477 GCF_000296735.1 Chrysochloris asiatica
CTGGTGAGAGGCTATGGAGGACGATGGTGATAGGATTTTATGATTCAATTGTAATTGTTAACAGGATTAATTGTGATTGTCACAACTGTAGATGTGTAACTAAAAGAGGGGGTAGTTAATCTTTCACTTCAGGAATGGATGATCCCGGGGCCATCAAAAAGGAAGATCCTGAATGGAGCATGAGATCCCTAACTAAAAAGCAGTACCAACAGCAGAGGCAGTGGTATGGAGAAACAGAGCAGCTGCGGTTTTTAGGCTCAGGGATTGAGTAACACTGTGTGCCTGCGGGCAGGAGGCTAGCTTGCAGAATGTGCCTTTGGATATTTATTTTATTTTTTAAAACTTTTTATTGTGAAGTGAGTGAAGGTTTACAGAGCAGATCATCAGTTCTACATTCAACAACATTACATGTTTGGAATCCCCTCCATGTACCAATACTTAATAGTTTTTACCTCTATTCACTTTAACTAATGCATTCCTTCCTGTGTCTCCTACTACCTTCATCTGTCCTCTGCTAATCTCCCTCTTGTATATTGTCTGCCCTATAACCTGTGTTAACATGTTAACCTATTTTAACATGTGTCTGCCCTCTAGCCCATGAATAATTTTTCCTCCCCCTCACCCCTGTAACTTGTTTCCTTAATCAAGAAAACCCTTTTTTTTTCTTTTTAACTTTCTATGACATTGGTCTCATACAATGTTTGTCCTTACGTGATTGATTAATTTCACTCAGCATAAGATCCTCCAGATTCAACCATGTTGTGTGAAGTGTTTCACAGATTCATCCTTACTCATCAACATTATGTAGTTTTCCATTGTGTGTAAGTGCCCAAGTTAGTTTAACCATTCTTCCATTGATGGACATTTAGGTTGTCTCCAACTTTTTGATGTCTCTTGTAGACAGCATATTGTACGATTCTATTTTCTTATCCATTTTGCTCTTTATGTGTCTTGACTGGTACATTTAATCCATTTATA
>NW_006411844.1:4772-6435 GCF_000296735.1 Chrysochloris asiatica
ACTGTAATTTATTAATTTCTTCCTTGCTTGCAAGAGTCTGTTTTATCTTGAAATCTGACTTCCTTTTCATTTGGAAGTTCTATATCTACACTATTTCCTCTTTTTGCTTTATAATTGATTTTAGTATACATTGATACCTCTGGGTCCCTATTTTCAGTCTTGTAGATTTGTTTTACTTCAAATACTTCTATATCTGAATTGATTTCTGCGTGGTGTCGTCATGTATGGTAATCTCAAATTGTTGTCTGCTGCTGTTCGTTCTCAGTCCCCAAAAACACCCCTTAATATTTTCTTTTTGTAAAGTTGGTCTGGTCATTACAAATTCCTTTAATTTATATTCATCAGGAAATGCCCTAATTTTGCTGTCATATTTGAGGGACAGTTTTACTAGCCCTATGATTCTTGGCTGACAATTTTTTTTTTCCTTCAGAGTTCTGTATATGTCATCCCATTGTCTTCTTGTTTGCATGGTTTCTGCTGAGAAATCAGAGCTTAGTTTTAATGGTACCCCTTGGTAGGTAGCTTTTCATTTTTCCTGAGCTGGTCTCAGTATACTTTCCTTGTCTTTGATTTTGGAAAGTCTGATTAAGATATGTCTTGGTTATTTTCTTTTGGAGTCTATCCTGTTTGGGGGTTGTTCAGCTTCCTGTCCACTATCTACTCTTATTTCATGATGTTAAGGAATTTTTCTTCCAACAACTCTTGGACAATTTTTTCTGTACTTGTCTCTTCCTGTTCTTCAATTCCGATCATGCATAAGCTGTTCCTCTTCATGGTATCCCACATAACTCTTGGGCTTTCTTTGGAGTTTTTTTTTTCATTCTCGTTTCTGATTACTATACTAACACACTAGTATTGAGAGATTTATTTTCAGGCTCCCTAATTGGGCTTCCATTCCTTAGCATCTACTCCTTTGCCCTTTCAATGTATTGTCCATTTCTGAATCTTAGTATTAATCTTCATGGGTTAATGGACTGCAAAGTCGTTTGAACCACAATGTCAGCACTTCAAGTTCACCAACTGCTTCTTGGAAACACTATGTAGGGTTGCTATGGGTTGAAACTGACTCGACAGCATGTAACAACAACAACAAGTATTAATCATCTGTGTTTCTAATTTCAGGTTTGTATTGCTTCAAACTTTGCATTTATTTTGTCTGTTTGTTCTTCTAGTGTTTTCCTCTAAAGTCTTTATTGTGTTCTCCTTGCTTTCTTCAATCTTACTATCAATTCTTTGAAAGTACCTAATCAGCATTCTTTTGAATTATTATTATTATTATTTTGAATTATTTTTACCTTTTCTTCTTCAGAAACTCTTTCTGGCTCTGCATCTTGGTCATTGATTTGAACCATTCTCTCTTGCTTCTTCATGTGAGCTAACATTGTCTGTTGTCTCCAGGACATTGTGGGATTGTCATTTTTGTGAAAACAAATAGCGTAGTTGCTGAACAAGAAGGAGAAAAATCTCTGGTGGGCTCCTGCAATTCAAGGAGCTCATGAGGTGGTTGTGGAAGGGATGTGACAGCAGAGTTCTTGGCCCTAGATAAAGCTCCTCACTGTTATCTATGTCAGGGTACTCAATCCAGAAGTAGTTCATGAGGCCTTGATGGAGCTGGTTTCGGTGTCTGTTAGGACCACAGGGATGCTGGGAGCAGGGTGACTGG
>NW_006411844.1:8568-9759 GCF_000296735.1 Chrysochloris asiatica
TAAATATTTTAAGTCCTCTTTACTTTCAACTAACAAGGTTGTATCATCTGCATATCGCAGGTTGTTAATGAGTATTCCTCCAGTCCTGATGCCATGCGTCTCTTCATAGAACCCAGCTTCTCAGATTATTTGCTCAGCATGCAGGTTGAATAAGTATGGTGAAAGAATACAACCCTGTCACACACATTTATTTTAAACCATTCAGTGTTCCCATGTTGTGTTCGAACAACTGCCTCTTGGTCCATGTAAAGGTTCCTCATGAACACAAGTAAGTGTTCCGGAATACTCATACTTCACAATGTTGTCCATAGCTTGTCATGATCCACACAATCAAAAGCCTTTGCTTAGTTAAAACACTAGTACAGGAAGCTAAAAAAGACCTGCAGAAATGGAGGAATATATCCTGCTCGTGTATAAGAAGACTTAACATTGTGAAAATGTCAACACCACCCAAAGTAACCTATAGATGTAAAACAATTGTAATCCAATTCCAACATCATTCATTCAAGAGATGGAAAATGAATCACTAATTTTATATGGAAAAGAAAGAGAAGCAAAGTATTATTTAAAAAGAACTATGTAAGAGGACTCTCACTTCTTGGTCCCAAAACCTATTACACAGCCACAATAGTCAAAACAGCTTGGTGCTGGTGCAATGAAACACCCATAGATCAATGGAACAGAATTGAGAACCCAGAAGTAAATCCATCCATCGACTGCCAGTTGATCTTTGACAGAGGGTGAGACTACATTAACTGTGGAAGAGATAGTCTCTTCAACAAATGGTGCTGGCAAAATCCATTTTTGGATTCACACTGTATACAGAAATGAACTCAATGTGAATTAAAGCTCTAAATGTAAGGCCTAGAACTATAAAGATCATCAATGAAAAATTAGGGACAAATTTAGGGGCTTTGCTTTGTTGTTAGTGCTGTCAAGTCGGTTCCAACTCATAGTTACCCTGTATAGGGTTTCTAAGGAGTGGCTGCTAAATTTGGATCACTGGCCTTGCAGTTCAAACCAATCTTGTGGTTCAGCGCTTATCCCACAGAGCCACACCAGCTCTGATTGTTGTTGTTGTTGTTAGGTGCAATCGCATTGGTACCAACTCATAGCAAACCTATGCACAGCAGAGCCAAACACTGCCCGATCCTGGGCCAACCTCAATACTGTTGCCACGCTTAAGTCCAT
>NW_006411845.1:0-493 GCF_000296735.1 Chrysochloris asiatica
TTGTGTTGTCCTATTTTTAACTGTTCAATATAAATATACAATAGCTAATATTTCATCTTCCAAATGTCCTTTAGTATCTCCTTTTTACAAATGAGAAAATAAAATCCAGAGAAGTTATGTTACCTGCCAAAGCCCATCTTGTTAGTAAAAGGCAACTTTATATACAAGTGTAAGCAAAGAAGTATTGTTACAAAAACATACAAATGTTTATGAAACAAAACTATCAACATATGAAGCTATTGTTTCTCTGCCTAGCCTCTAAGTGTCTACACTTCTGAGGACAGTGCTTCCATCTCGCTACCCCTTCCCTGAAGAATTATTCACTCTTTGATTCATAATGTACAATGTAACAACGACAATTTTGGCATCCTAAGGAACTCAAATGGTGTTCCTTTTCAATGTCCTTTGAGTTTGATTTAGGAATACAACTTCAGAATTGGCAAGATCAAGGCTGTAGGGTGGATGGCTAAGTTTTTCCAGTGAAATTCTCACA
>NW_006411845.1:1603-2824 GCF_000296735.1 Chrysochloris asiatica
ATAGCGACCCTGTATAGGGTTTCCGAGGATCGGCTGGTAAACTTGAACCACCGACATTGCAGTTCAAACAGCCTTACAGTCTGACAGATTTACCCACAGTCCCTCACCAGTGCCACTTTTATGTGAATGTTGTTGTTAAGTGCCATCAAGTCAATTCTGAATTATAGTGACCCTGTAGAGGGTTTCCTAGGATTGGCTGGTGAGCTTGAACCACCAGTCTTGTGGTCCAAATTGTCCTTGAAATCCAGTACCTTATCACATAGCACCAAATCAGGACTCCAATATATGAGTGTAATATGGGTCCTTATCACGATGTAACATACTTTAGCATGTACTAGGAGCAGGCACTGTGTAAGGTACCAGAGAGTATTAGAAAGGAAATAGCATTAGTCACTATTGGGCACCCACTCTCCTAATATGTATGTCCTCAATAGTAAAAACAGTTAACGGGCTTGGCTAATACCAAAGGGTAGAGGTTTGAGTCTACCCAGAGTTGTCTCAGAAGAAATTACTGTGAATTTGCTTCTGTAAAGAGGATTGCCAAGAAATCCTCATGAAGCACAGTTCTACTCTAACACACATGAGGTTGCCATCAGTCAGAGCTGACTAGACAGCAGCTGGTTTTGCTCCAGTGTGGGGCAAGTGCAATGTACAAACTGACTCCCACTCAGTTCTCCACACTGTCCACAGTGATCATGGCTGAGAAAGTGCCACAGGCTTTAGACCAGGTAGAACCCAGAAGGCTTCATAAAAGAGCTGAGATTTGAGGAGGTACTTCTTATTCTTTCTTTCTTTTCCCTTTGCTTTAACCAATAGAAATGAATTTTCTCAGAGTTTTAGAGTCTAGAAGTTCAAATTCAGTGTGCTGGCTTGAGAAAGGAAGGCATTCTCTTCTCTGTTGACTCTGTGGGAAGGTCTTTGTTGCTTCAGCTTCTTTCCTAGTTCCTTGGAGATTTGAGGAGGTTCAATCAGAGAGAGAGGCTTGAATATGAAAGAGGGAGATGGGAAGGTGGGGACTTTAGAGGAATGTTGAATTCATTGAGTCTGGGTAATGTGGTGAGCCATGTGTTATGCTGCTAACTACTAGGTCAGCAGTTCGAACCCACCAGCTGCTCTGTAGGAGAAAGATAGGCTTTCAGCTCCTCTGAAGATTTACCACCTCATACCTTATACAGGGTCCTATGAATAAGAACCTGCTTGACAGCACACAGCCACCACCAC
>NW_006411845.1:4332-6162 GCF_000296735.1 Chrysochloris asiatica
AAACTAATATTCATAAGGCAGTCAAGGATTTTAGTATTATTTACCCTCTTCGAGCTATACCTAGATCCCTGTATTCAGAGCCCTGTTGTTCCAAGTTTGAATATGAATCACTATTTCCTTCTTTCCCACTAGGCCGTGCAAACCTGTCTCAGTGTTCCCCTATCTATCTTGTTTTTCAGGCTCCTCTCCCCTTCTTGTATTGCTCCCCAACACCCAAAGTAAACCCCCACTCCAACCCCACTGTGGTTACCTTATATTCCATTAGTTCTTCCCTCCATTAAGACAGTCTATTTTATCCAGGAATCTAAGTGACCTTCCCACCACCTGGATCTCTCTTCCTCTGTGTTTACCTTTTATCACATTGTAATTGTTTTGATCATACACTGACTTCCCAGATCCTCTGTTTTTAAAATTTTATTCTGTCTTGACTCTTCCATTTGTCAACTGAGTTCAGGTTGTTGCTGCCACGTACTTCATTCTATTGTTGTTGTGTGTTCTTGTTGATTCTCAGTCCACAGAACTTTCTTTAGGATGTATTTCATAGCAGGGTTGGCTTTGGCAAAATCCCTTAGCTTTTGTTTATCCTGGAATGTTTTGATTGTACCATGGTATTTGATTGACAGCTTTGCTTGGGTGGCAGTTTTTTTTTTTTTTTTGGTTTTTTTTTTCTTTCAGGGTTTTATATATGTCTCCCTATTGCCTTCTTGCCTGCATGGTTTCTGTTGAGAAATCTGAGCTTAATCTGATTTGTTTGCCTTTGTATGTTATATTTCTCTTTTCCCTAGTTGCTTTAAAGAGCCTGTCTTTATCTTTGATTTTGGAGAGCTTGATTATTATATGTATTGGTGATTATCTTTTAGGGTCTATCCATCCTGGGTTTTGTTGAGCTTCTTGAATGCTTATCTTTTCACTTTTCATGATATTAGGATCGAAAATTTTCTTCCTGCAGCTCTTCAACTATCTCCTCTGCTGCCTCATGTGATTGTTACTGTTCTGGAATGCCAGTAATTCTTATGTTATTCCTCTTCATGTTATCCAACATGAATCTTAGGCCTTCTTCTGATTTTTTTATCCTTTTTTTTGTGTTTGTTCTTCTATCTTAGTAGTGTTGAGAGATTTACCTTCTAGCTCACTAGTTCTGGCTTCTATCTCTTCAGTTCTACTCCTTTGCCCTTTCAGTGTATTGTCCATTTCTGATATTCTATTATTAATCCTTTGGACCTCTTTCTGTAGGTTTTGAATTGTTTCCAATGCTGCATCTATCTTATTTGATTGTTCCTCTAACACTTTCCTGATTTCTTTATTTTTCTCAACTCGATTGCATAGTGTTTTGATATATTTTCTAATCATTTTTTCTGAATTCCTTCTCTGGCATTTCCAATCCGTGCCCATCTTCCCCTATGGAGTGTACGTCTACTTCCAGCTCATTTGCCTCATCACTTAATCTCGTTTCTGGATATGTGCAGATATGGTCATCAGCTTCTGGTTTCTGGGCATATTCAGGGGTTATCTGTGGCCTTAATACTTAGATGGGTATGTATTTTGGTGTTTTTTATGCTTTATGTTTGCCTCCAGGTAGATGTGATCAGGAAATGGTGATTCCAAACCACCTATCTTTTGGTTAGTAGCTGAATGCTAAACCATTGGGCCTGGCCTTTTCCCCTCACTTAAATATTTTACTTCCCCCACCCCACTTAGCTGATGATGTACTTATTTAGGAGGCTTTGTAGTATGCTAGATTACATTCTGGGCTGCTAACTGCAAAGCCAGCACTTTGAATCTACCAGTCTCTCTGTAGGAGAAAGATGAGGCTTTCTGCTTCTGTAAAGA
>NW_006411845.1:7488-8037 GCF_000296735.1 Chrysochloris asiatica
TTAAGTGCCATCAAGTCAGTTCCGACTCAGAGTGACCCTCTGCAAGGTTTCTGAGGAGCACCTGGTGGGTTTGAACCTCTGACCTTGCAGTAGGCAGTCCAGTATTTACTCTACAGTGCCACATCAGAACTCCTATGTATGATTGGTGTTATGTTGTCCTTAAATAGTTGGTGCAACTCACCAGAAAGAAGCCTCTAGCTGGTATTTTCTTTGTGGGAATGTTTTAATTATAAACTTATTGGATAGAAGATTATTCAGATTTTTTATTTCTTCTTGGGTCAGTTTTGATAAGTTGTGTTTTTCTATGAATTTATTAATTTCTAAGTTTTCAAATTTATTGAATTAAAGTTGTTTACAATATCCTTTTATGATTCTTTTAATACCTTTAAGCTTTGTATTGATTTCTCCCTTTTCATTCGTGATATTATTTGTTTTCTTTCTCTCTTTTAATTTAATCTGTTCCATTGAGGCATATCAATTTTATTATTTGGGTTTAATTTGCTCTTCTTTCCTTAACTTCTTGAGATGGAGACATAGATCATTGAATGC
>NW_006411845.1:9712-10270 GCF_000296735.1 Chrysochloris asiatica
TCATTCTGGTATCATGCTGTTGATAAGTTGTGCTTTTCTAAGAATTTATTCATTTCTTCTAAATTAAATATATATTTTTAAATCTTTGTTTTTTTATTTATTCAGTTTTTGAAAACTACTATGCCTTTTTATTTCTACATCATCTTTGCACATTTGATTCTTTGCTTGGAATATTCTTTCCTTTTCATTTTGCTTAATTAACAATTACTTGTCTTAATTCTCACGTCTCAAGTGTCTTTCTGGATTTTTGAGTTTCAGCCAGATCGTGCTTGCAGAGATTTTTAATAAATTCTTAAAGCATTAGTAACTAAACCTGAGAGTATCTGTGTGACTAGATTGTATGCTTCATAGAAGCTCAGGAAGGAGCTGAGGACATGGTAACAGGTAAGTCCAGTGAATGTTTCAGCATGTTTTGTGGCCTATATACATAGGCATGAAGTATGGGCTACAGACATGAGGAACATAGGAGCTAGTTTTTGCCAGGAAAGCTGCCCTTGGAGGCTGTTTCCATCCAAGAATCTAAGCAGGTGAGAAGGGGACCTAGAGAGGAGGAAACAG
>NW_006411846.1:0-9781 GCF_000296735.1 Chrysochloris asiatica
CTCTTTGCTCCCAACCTGTGCATTCCAGTCACCAGTAATGATCAGTACATCTTGATTACATATTTGATCAATTTCAGATTGAAGAAGTTGGTAGAATTCTTTTATTTCATCCTTACTGGCTTTAGTGGTTGATTCTTGAATTTGAATAATACTGGTATTAACTTGTCTTCCTTTTAGGCACATGGATATTATCCTATAACAGACAACCTTGTACTTCATGACTGATCTGGATATGTTCCTTTTGACAATGAATGCAACACCATTCCTCTTCAATTTGTCATATCTGGCATAGTAAACCATGAGGTTGTCAGAGTCAAAATTGACAATACCAGTTCATTTCAGCTCACTGATGCCTAAGATATTGATGTTTATGTGTTCCATTTCATTTTTGACAATTTCTAATTTTCCTAGATTCATACTTTGTACTTTCCATGTTCTGATTATTATTGGATGTTTACAGCTGTTTCTCTTCATGTTGAGTTGTGCCCCATTAGCAAATGAAGTTCCTGCGGGCTTTTCTTCCTTGGGCTTTACTCCATTCACGCTATCATAGTCAACTTTACTTTGAGGAGGCAGCTCTTTCCCAGTCACATTTTGAGTGCTTTCCATCCTAAGGGGCTCATTTTCTGTCACTATACCTGACAGTGTTTCTCTGGTATTCATAAGGTTTTCAGTGACTAAATATTTGGAAATAGTTCGTCACTCCTTCTTCCTAGTCTATATTCATCTGTAAGTTCATCTGAAACCTGTCCACTATGGTGATCCTGCTAGTATTTAAAATACTGGTGGCATAGCTCCCAGAATCACAGCAACTCACAAACCACCACAGTACAACAAACTGATAGATGTGTGGTGGAATGCGGACTCATAGCAACCCGATATAGGGTTTCTGAGGAGTAACTGGTGAATTTGAACTGCTGACTTTGCAGTTTGCAGTCCAATACTTATTCTACAGCACTTTTGAGTCATTAATTAAAACCCATTCAGAAGAGTACTAATGAAACTCTCTGCCCCTGGAAGCGATTTCAAGCTCTGAAAATGGATAATATACAGTTTAGCATCTATAAGCATGTCTTTCCCGAAGTCTGACGAACTGAAATTCTTTCCTGTCTGCTGAGTTTTCAGATACTGTCTTAAAAGGACAACTAATTGATCACCTTCAGGGACTGAAATATACATATTTTTATACATTTTCTTTCAATATTACTTTCAAATCTTTTTTGTTGCCAGATTATTATTCTCAGTCTGATTATTCAGTTATGCTTGTTAGTAATCGCATACATGAGCCCTGGATATCCACAGATAAATGTAAAAACCTTCCCTAAAAGCTGAGACTGTAAATTCCAAAAAGGCAAAGTTCCCCCCGCCCCGACCAAAAAAAAAAGCTAAAGAGGATAGAGAGAAACACTGTTAACTGATGATGTATGGAGGGGATTATAATCAATGTAATGAAACAAGTCATATAAGTGGTTGAATGTGAAACTAATGATGTGCCCTGTAAACTTTCACTCAATCCACAATAAAAACCTTAAAAAAAAAAAAAAAAAAAGCTCTAAACTACCTTCTGTTGAGGACTATAGGTATATTCTGGTTGCCACAGTCAATCCATAGTCATGATAGCTAAGTGCCCTTGTATTACATTGATAAACTATCCCTTAAGTCTATGTCTGACCTCTATCCCTCTCTTTCAAGTATTCTTGATCTCATTACAGTAATGCTTCAAACATTTTACCCATTTCGCCAACATGTGAGAATTTTAAGTCAATGTTGAATTTTAAGATCTCTGATTTCAAGATATTTTTGTAGCTTATTTTTAAATATGTATCTCACCCATGGAAACAATGATAAGTATAAGTAGTAACAGGATTATTAACTTGATTGTTAAGGTACCCCAGTTCTTATTCTGCCTCTGTCACCAGTTCTGTGGGCTTGAGCATCACCTCTTCAGTAACCTCTCTGGATCTCAGTTTTTTTCATCTGTAATTGAAAGAAGTCAATTTGTATTCACTAAAATTCCATGTAGTTGTAATTTCATTTTTCTTCTTGTGAGAGACTCCCAAACTTTAGGTGTCATACATTTTATATAAATGTGCATACACAAGTTCATTGAGACAAATTAAAATACAATTGAAATGCATCCCCAAGTGAGTTTTATAAGATAACAGGTATGTTTTTGTGATTTTTCTGGAAGTTTTCATACCTAATAGAACATTTTTCTCATATCATTTAGTGATCTTCTCATGCTAGATTATTCCCTGTCTTGAATATTTTATCTATTTGATATTGGCATCCTCGTGGCAGAGTGTGGCACTGTTGGTTAATGCGCTGAACTGCAAAGTCCACTTGAACCACGAGGCCTGTGGTTCAAGTTCACCAGCTGCTCCTTGGAAACTCAATACAGGATCACTATGGGTCAGAATCTGAGTCAGGGCATTTAACAACAACAACAATGAAAAAGATGGGTAGTTCAGACCCACCAGTCATTCTTTAGGAGAAAGATGCATCTCTCTGCTTCCATGAAGATTTACAGCCTCAGAAACTCTATAGAGCAATACTACCCTGTTCTGTAGGGTCATTATGAGCAGGAATTGACTTGCTAGCAGTTGGTTTTTTGTTTGTTTGTTTGAGATTATGATTGAAAGAGCTCTATTTTTCCCATAATTTAATGATAACAATAATAATTTTTGAACACTTATGTTTAAAACAATATTCTAAGTTCTTTAAAATAATTCATTTAACCCTGGAAACAAGCCTATTAGGTAAATTCTGTTATTATCTTCATATCCAGATAAGGATACTGAGGCATGTGGAGCTTAAGAATTTTATATGAGATCCCTTATCTAGAAGGTAGAGATCTTGTACTGGAAACCAGGTAGTATAGATCTTTGAATAATTATTTTAAAGGATCTTTAATAATATACTACATTCAATCTTTGTGTTCCAAGTATCCTGCTAGAAAGCAAAACCATGACAAATGTTTCTTGATTAAGTGAAAATTTTCATATATTCTTTAAAATAAATGAAGTTATTTTTTGCTAATAGGGTAGTAGTTGCTACTGTAAAACAGTTGGTCAAGTTTTATATTTTACAATGCCTACTATCCAGCAGGGGACTCATCTTCAGAATGAAGATGCTAATATTCTAAGAATGCTACACTTTTTGGAATGCAAGGGAATGAACCATAATAATCAACAGGGACAAAGAACATCCTGACATCAAAGAGGTGAAGTTAGTCAGAAGTGACAATCCAGTGTTAAATAATTAAATTGTTTTAGCTGTTAACTATAAGTGAATGCTGTTTTTAATTGCACTTTAATAATGCCATGCCCTTTATAACCAAAATTAATGTTTTCTGTTGCTCTGTTTTTGAAGTATGTGTCAGTTTAATTAAACTATTAATGGTAGACAGATTTTAAGTACTTTATATTCTTCATTAAATTGTACCTGTTCAACAAGCATAAACAGGAAAATCAAGTCAGTGAGGAGCAGAGTCACGTTCTGCTTGATAAATCACTCATCATTGAATAAGACCAGGGATCATGCTTGTTTAGGTGCTTACTTCCCGTGATAAACAATTCACTTCCAGGTTATGATAGTCACTGAGTTCATGTAAAAATAAAAGCAATTGCTCCTTTGAAAAATGTGGGCCAAGTAAGAGGGTTTGTTGGCTTCTGTGAAACAGATAACTAAAAGGAGGACTGTGGTCATAATGACTTCCATTCATTTGACATCATGGGTTCCTTGTTGTTGTTGTTGTTGTTGTTGTTTTTAAGTGCCTTTGAGTTGTTTCTGACACATAGCGAACCTGTATAGGGTTTCCAAGGAGCGGCTTGGGGTTTGAACTTCCAACCTTGTGGTTCGCAGTCTAGTAGGACTCCTTCAGATACCTCACTCTTAAAAATTCGGAGAAAACAGAATGCAAGTGGTGTTTGTTTCCTCTCCTTTTTCCTTTATAGCTTGTCTAATTATAGCCTAATCTCCTGAAAAACACATGAATCCTATCTAACACAAAGTGGCCATTTGCTTTTATTGCCAGAAATGACAATTGATAAAGTAAACACTGTGCACTCCCCAAACATCACCTGGATTCAATTCAAGAAAATCAATTGAGTTTTGGTTGCAGATCTGGATGGGCTAAAGCAAGACAATTTCTTGTGTTTCAGTCCATTTATGGCTTATGCAAATAGAAAGGAGACCCTGAATGGCAAAGGCTTAAAGAATCAGGGGAGTCTCGGAATTACACTTCACTAGTAAGAGGAATGGCTGGACTACATCTGCTGCATATAGTCGAAGATGTAACATGTTATAATAGAGACAAGTGTGTCCGTCATTTGTGTGGCAGATCAATCAATAGCTTTTCATGTGATCTTGTTCACTATTATGTTAGTAATGAAATCCTCTTGTGATGTGACAACTGTGGAAAAACATTTGGTCACAAAGCTGGTGTTAACAAGCACAACTGGCACTCTAGCAATTAGACTGCTTTCTCATCTATATTTCACAAATTGTCGATAAGTGCAGTAAACAGGCCGTTGATTCCTTACTGAACAGCTATATTAAGTCTCATTTTGGAAATTCATCTACTAATTTTGTTTGAGAGGAAAGGGATGGAAGATTATTTAACAATCTTTCCCTCTTGACCAAACTGTGCATATGCTTGTACATGCATAAGCACATCTATCTCTTTACATATATATCTTTAAGTATCAGGTTATTCTTCAGTAACATTTAAAGCATATATTGACATATTTAATTTTAATTAATGGGCAGTTGAATGAGGACAAGATCCAAACGGACATGTAAGATGCACTAAAAAATACAGAGATAGAAAAATACGTTAAGTGAAAAGTGAGCAACAAACTAAATACTAACTGTATATCTTTTATGCTTCTGCCTAAATGAACTATAGTTGAGAAAAACTGTATTATCAATTTCTAAGCTTAAACCATGGGAAGAGATTTAAGTACATTAATCCAAAATCTTCCTTACTATCCACATTGACCAATTATTTTTTAATCTTAATGTTGTCTCATTTTAAATGAATTTTCTACAGAGGGGTAGAAAAGACTATTATTAGTACAAGACAAAAATGGAAACCTGACCCATCAATAGAAAATCAGTGAGCTCTTCTCAAGAACTCTTCTATTGTCACCAAAGGTACTAATTGCATTTAATTGTTGGTGGCACTAAATGTAGGTTGAAATGTGCCCAGATGAAGAAGTTTATCCAGAAGAGGCTCCTGTTACATAGAAGCTCTGATCTGAGTCAGATATTAGAAGGTCTGACATGCCTTCAGTCAGTCAATAATAACTTTGTTCAGGGAAATCACCATTATACAATGACTGAAAACATTTAGAAGACAAAATATAGCCCTAAGTAGAATCAAGCCCTTTGTTAAGATTTTGCTTTAAACCCTTCTATGCTTCACTTCATTTCTGTCCCAGAACATTTGTTTGTTGCTTGGTATACAGATGCTTAGAGACAAAAACACATTTTCTCATGTCAATTTATTTTTTTCCTGGACTTGGTGTTTCATTCTCTGACAGGCTTTTAGGTATCATTTTTTTGTTGTGTTCTAGTGAATTTCTGAAGTATTTCAATATAGAATGTCACTCTCCATCCACAAAGAAGATTCTTACATTAGTTCCATGTACACTTTTATATTGTTTCTCATTTTTAATATTGGCTCAGGGGTTGGAGTCTTGTCTCTGGTTATAAATATTACAAGCTAACAGACCTTCACAGAGGTCAAGGCAAAGACCTCAGGCTCATAAACATGGTTTTCCTAGCAAGTGTGTTCACAATGTATATTTCCTCATGTGGTGACTGCACAGATATACTCAAAATAGTTCAACAAACATTGACTGAGTTACTTGTCTCTCAGTAACCAGTGACTATAGAAGGTAGGTAGATGATAAGACATAGGTTTGGTCTTCAGGGGCTCACTGTCTCAATGGAAAAGATGGGCAGGTAAACCAACAATTTTGAAAAAAAAGTTCTAAGTTAGAAAATATAGGGTTATGAGTAAATACAAATAAGGGAAAGGGGATTCAGCTTGGGAGATAAGGAAAGTCTGCCCAGAAAAGGCAACATTTGAATTGAGTCTTTAGTTGACAATGAAACTGATGAACAACACCACAAAGGGACAGATACTGCTGAGCGAGGGAACGATATATAGAAAGACATGGACACTTGAGATAATATGGTGCATCCAGAGCAGTTTGGAATTTGAGGTAATGGGAGGTGAGAATGCTGCCATAAAAAAAAAAAAAAAAAAAAAAAAAAAAAAGTCTATTAAGAGATTCTGTCTTCATTCTGGAAACAATGATAAAACATCAAAAAAATTAATTAAAATATTTGGATAAATATATGCATTTGAGGGCTATTTAGGTAGATAATCCACAATACTTAGAATTCAGTTGATTTTTTAATTAGACAGACATTCAGAAATCCTTTTCATGTTTTTGTTTGGTTTGGTTTTCAAGCTGTGAGGGTAACAAACAGAAATAAGTCAAGGTCCTTTTCCAAAGGAGTGTAGCTAGCTGTGGTCTAAGTTAGGCAGAAAGGCCAGGCATAGCAACATAAAAATGCAATAGAAGCTTTGTACAAGCAATGCCCAAGAGTTCAAACAAGGACAGAAGGTGTGCTTGCTACAGGTTCTTTAAATATTAACATTCTTGATATCCTGTAGCCATGTTGTAAAACAATGACTTAAACGTATCTGTAGCTGGAATATGACTTAATCTCCCAGCAATATTGTGAGACAAGTGTCATCACTGCTATTTCATTGATTAAAAAAACAAACAAAACCCTGAAGCTCAAGAAAGGCAATTCACCTGCTCAAACTCATGCAGCTAGTGAGTGATATGTACAGCATTTGGATAAGAGTTACTCTGACAACAAAACATATATGTGCTTCCTGCTACATTAAAATACCAGGTGCTAATAGTTCATGTGATTAATTATATGAGTACAACGGCTACTTACTTGTTGTTCTAGGGAAACAGGCTGTATACCACCCTCTCCATTTCAACTAGGTAAATCATGATGGCCTAGCTCTCAATTGTCATAGTCATAGGCACTGGAGAAAGACAGGATTTTAAAAATCTGCTCAAGTTAGTTCTGGAAATAGCCCACATTTATAGATATTAAATTAAGAGGTGAAGCAGCCAAATCTAAATAGCCAGCAGTAAATCCTAACATAAAACTGGAGACTGGCTTTCAGGGCACTACAAATCCCTAACTCTTGAAAGGAGAACACAACAAAAGTCATAGATGTGCTAGCTGCTTGACCATTGAATCTAGTGATCATTTATAAATGTGCCACAGGTTGTAAATCTTACTGCAAAGGCCTTCTCTGTTAAAGAGCTGGTATTTATCTTGAAATTTATAAATGTCTTTTTTCCATGCTATTCATGTCCTTTTCCCATAAGTGTCTCTCCTATAATCTTCTGCTAGTATTTAATAGCTAAAATTTAAACCTACTTCAGACCAGACAATGTGCAGTATCTCATTTAATCCTGATAAAGTACAGTATATCATTTAATCCTGATAAGGGAAATTTGAAGTATAGAAATTGAAGTCATATTGCTCTATTTGTTATAGCCAGAATTCAAACCATGGTCCATCTAGTCATTTTCCTTGTACTACACAGTCTATTGTAAGGAGCTCTGGTAGCGTAGTGGCTACGAATCGGGCTGCTAACCTTAAGGTCAGCGGTTCGAAACTACCAGCCGCTCTACGGGAGAAAGATGAGGCTTTCTACTCCCGTAAAGATTTACACCCTCGGAAACCCTGAACAGGGTCGCTATGGGTCGGAACCAACTCGACGGCACTTAACAACAACAACAACAACACAGTCTATTGTAGCATAGTGATTATGAGTTGGGCTACTGAACTCAAGGTCAGCAGTTCAATACTACCAACTGTTCTACAGGAGATGGATGAGGTTTTCTGCTTAGGTAAAGATTTACAGCCTCTGAAACCCTATACAAAGTCGCTATTAGTTAGAACTGACTCCACTGCAGTTAACAACAACAACAAGTCCAAACAGCTAAAGAGTGAAGACATGCACTTTTCTTGACTATACAGCCTGTGTTGTTTCACTATGACCCACTGACCCCAGGCCATAGATCAACAACATTATCATGGATTCAAGGACTCAAGGAAGCAGCAGTCAAGAAATTAAATGATGTATTGTATTAAACAAATCTGCTACAAAACACTTCTTTAAAGTGTTCAAGAGCAAATAAGTCAGTTTGAGAACTAAGGTATGCCTGACCCAAACCATAGCATTTTCAATAGACTCATGCATGTAATGACTAAGGAAGACTGTAGAAGAATTGATATATTTGAGTTATGGTGTTGGAGAATAATATTGTAAATACCATGGACTTCCAGAATAACAAAAAAATCTGTGCTGGAAAAGTAAAGCCAGAATGCTCCTTAGAAACCAGAATGTCAAGACTTCATCTCTCATACTTTGGACATGTTATCAGGAGGGACCAGTCCTTGGAGAAGAACATTATGCTTGGTAATAACATCCATTAAAGCATTAAAAACCCACATAACCACTGGAAAAGACCAAAAAATACCACAACAGAAGATCCCAAAACATATCCAAAAACAAAAAAGAGTAATTGAGACAAATGAGCTGGAGACTGACAAAGGCTCTCCAGAAGAGAATGAGCAAGTTTTGCATTTGCCTGAGAAAGAATTCAGAAAAATGATAAGGAAACAAATTCAAATGCTCCAAAAAGGGGTGGAGGAAAAAAAGGAAGAAGACAGGAAAGTACTACAAGAACAATCAAACAAGATCAATACAGCATAGGAAACAATTCAAAACCTGAAAAAGAGGTCTAGATGATTAATAATAAAATATCAGAAATGAACAATACACTGAAAGGAGAAAGGAACAAAATTAAAGACATGGAATCCAGAACCAGCAAGCTGGAAGACAAATCTCTCAATACTGCCAAGATAGAAGAGCGAGCAGAAAAAAGCATAGAAAAATATGAAGAGAGTTCAAGATCATGCTGGATAACATGAAGAGGAACAACTTAAGAGTTATTGGCATTCCAGAACAGGAAGAATCACAGAAGTCCAAAGAGGAGATAGTTGAAGAGCTTCTGGAAGAAATTTTCCCTAACATCTTGAAAGATGAGAAGATAAGCTTTCAAGAAGTCAAACGTACCCCAGGAAGGATAGACCCCCCAAAAAAGTCACCAAGACATATAATAATCAAGCTCTCCAAAATCAAAGACAAGGAGAAAACCCTAAAAGCAGCCAGGGAAAAAGGAAGTGTTACTTGCATAGGCAAGCAAATCAGATTTACCTCTGACTTCTCAGAAGAAACCATGTAGGCAAGAAGACAATGGGTAGATATATAAAAACCCTTAAAAGAAGAAGAAGAAAAACAAACAAACAAAAAAAAATTGCCAACCAAGATTCATCTATCCAGCAAAATTGTCAATCAAATATGATGATGCAATCAAAATATTCCAGGATAAAGAGAAGCTAAGAGATTTTGTCAAAGTCAATCCAGCACTTCTAAACATCCTAAAGGGAGTTCAGTGGACTGAAAACCAACAAGAACAGACAACAACAGAGATTGACAGGCAGGGAAACACCACTTGAAACTCAGACAATGGATAGCAGAGTCCAGAATAGAACAAAGCTACAACAACAAAGTCAAAGGAGCTTAGAAGTCAACCAAAGAACAAAATAACACCAATGTCAAAGAAGGGGAAAATGTAGGAACAGACATCCAGGTGCTGAGGAG
>NW_006411847.1:0-1028 GCF_000296735.1 Chrysochloris asiatica
TCCAAAGAGATGTGACCCAATGGAATGCAGAAATCATCGGACAATATCATTAATTTCATATGCATGTACAATTTTGCTAAAGATAACTACAAAATGGCTGCAATGGTACATTGACAGGACACTGCCTGGTTCAAGTTGGATTCTGAGGTGGACATGGAAGAGAATATTAAAGGTACCATGGACTGCCAAAAGAACAAACCAATCTGTGTTGGAAGAAGTACAGCTAAAATGTTTCTTGGAAGCCAGGATGGCTAGACTTGGTCTCTCACACTTTGGACATATTATCAAAAGGGACCAGTCCCTGGAGAGGGACATCCTGGTTGGTAAAATGGAGGTTGGAAGAAAAAAAGGAATACCCCCAACAAGATGGATTGGCACAGTGGCAACAGCAATGGATCAAGTGTGGCAACGATTGTGAGGGAGGCGCAGGATTGGGCAGTATTTTGTTCTATTGTGGTCACTGTGAGTTGGTACCAACTTGATGGCACCTAACAACAACATTGATTGAATTGCATATCCCCACAAAATTTGTGTCAACTTGGATGGGTTATGATTCATGTGTCACTTAGGTGATGATTTCCCAAGATGTGATCTGATGTAATAAACCAGTAAGAGGATTAAGAGTGGGATTGCTCTTGTTCTTGTTAAGTGCTGTTGAATCACTTCTGATTTATAGCAACCCTGTATAGTGTTTCAGAGGATCAGGAAGTGTGTTTGAACTGTTGACCTTGTGGTTCACTGTCTTGGTGCTGATCCTACAGCACCTCACCAAAATTCCAAGGGTGGGATACAATACCCTTAATTCCATCACTAACCTGATCCCATGTGAGGGAGTTTCCCAGGGGGATGACCTGCAACATCTTTTATCTTATAAGAGATCAAAGGAAAGACAAATGAACAGAGAAAGAGGGACTTTTTAACACTAAGGAAGAACTGGAAGTGGAGTGTGTCCTTTAGATCTGGGGTCCCTGCACTTTGAAGCTCCTAGATACAGGGAAGATTGATGCCCAAATCCGTGAGGATCATCA
>NW_006411847.1:1528-3560 GCF_000296735.1 Chrysochloris asiatica
TAGAAAATAACAGACTAACTTTGGGATAGGATCAAGTTGTAAGTAAGAGACAGGCTGCAAGCAAGGACAGCTTCCAACCAAGATAGCTGTTTGGTTCTTCTTTCTGCTGTGCCCAATAGACAGACCCTTTTCTGCATCTCTACCCAACTCTCAGGGTTGCTATGGGTCAGAATTGACTCTATAGCACTTGACAACAACAACAACACCCAACTCCAGTGACAAGTGCCCACAGGTGCTCATATTTCTTGCTCCATAGGCCCACAAGCCCACTATAGCCATCTTGCAAACAGTCTCCTGGTTCCCTCTGCTCGTAATCCTGCCACCATTTCTCTGCCACTTGACTCTGCTGTGGTCGCCACTGTTTCTCATTGTCTTGTACTACCTCCAATATTACAGCTCTTTCCTGTGTCTAGGAGATGCTCAGTGCAGGGATTCTCAATGAGATTGGTCACTATTTAAGAAAACCCTTTGTGAATTTCAAGGTATGGTCTTTTTACCATGACCATGACCTGACTTGACCAATTCTCTTGATATTGTGGTCAAAATACAACTACAGTCACTCAATTGGCATAGTAATCAACCAGCTCCTACAAGATCACTTAATCTTATTTGCATAGTAGAGTAATCAGTCCCTTTGCAAGATGGTGGCCTAGCCAATCATTCTGACAGAATCATAAGCCCAAGGCCAGGATGATCATAAGCAAGAAAGAGAAACTAGTCGCATTGCAACACATGATGAATTTTATTTCTGGACATAATTGGCCACCAGATATTATGAAAAACCCTTGAGTTACAATACTGAATATCACATTATAAGCATCATTTCAAATTATTTTATAAGAAAGTAAAGGAAATCCCTTGCTGCATTGTTGTTAAGTGCCGTTGAGTTGGTTCTGACTCATAGTGATCATGTGTAGGGTTTCCAGGGTTTTAAACCTCTAGGGGAGCAGATAGCCTCATCTTTCTCCTGCAGAGAGACTGGTAACTGAAACCATCAACTTTGTGGTTCACAGTCCAGCACTTATCCTATGGAACCACTGCATGAGAATATCTAGAGACCAAAAAACAGAAATAGCAAGAAACCACAATCAGTCAAAGCTTCTCTGAGAGCCTTTTCTTATCTCAAGTAAGGCAACATCTTGGGTAACAGTCCTCAGAGAACAGAGGACAAGACCTTGAAGTTGAGAAAACTTGGCAGGAAATTACTACAGAAAGCTGTGGGCCGTGCATAGTTACACAACAATGGTTGGATGAACCTGGACAAACCCCTTGCTAACAAAGAAAGGCCATAGGAAACATGCGTATCTTACCCTGGGCTTTGGATGAGGCAAAGTAGCTCAAGGTCAATGTTCATTAGGATTTGGAGTTCAAATAAAACCAAAATACACATACTTCCTTTAGTCCAGAACATTCCAGTTGATTTAAAAATAACAACAACAAAAAAGTCACAATAGATCAAGATAGTTAACACTCATAAGTACCTGGCCAACACAAAAACCAAAACTTCTGTGGAAGGTAGCACCCTCGATCCAGACCTTGGGGATTCCCATAGAGAAGAGCCCAGAAACAGAGAAGCTTCAAGTGCAACATTACACAGTATGTAGGGTTAGACTCAACCACAAGCAAGAGTCAGCAGAAACAATAGACAGCAGATACAGAGTAAGCTCAGTTTGTCTAAGGTAAGCAAATGAATACGTGACAATGGAACTATATACATACAAAATGAGCCCTGGTGAGTAAGTGTGTGGGCTGCTAACCACATTATTAGTGGTTTAAACTCACCAACCACTCTGTGGGAGAAAGATACGACTATATGCGCCCATAAAGATTTACAGCCTCTGAAAACTTAAATAGCAGTTCTATCCCATCTGTTATTGTCTCCATGAGTCAGAATGGGCTTCACGGCAGTGGTGTATGGGTATATACATAAAAAAGAAACAGATTTGGCATAGAACCAAAGAGATATCATAGAAATGTAAAAATACAGTCAATAAAAATTTTAAGAACAAGGTGCATTGAAAGAATTGGCAAA
>NW_006411847.1:4480-6358 GCF_000296735.1 Chrysochloris asiatica
CCCTGTGGATCTCAGTGGTCATATCCTGTTGTACATGGAGTTGGAGGTAGGACTGGATGACAGCTACCACCACCACCATTAAAATTCAAAGAGAATTCAGCAAAGTGTTAGACGTGTGAACAATTTTCAAAAGTAAATTGTATTTCTATACATCTACAAGAAACAGAAACTGATTTTAAAAGTATCTCAAGTTTAACAGGATCTAAATTAAGCCCATAATCCTATATTTTTGCTAATAAAAGTTTACTGGAAGGCATTAACAAATGAAAAGGGTGTTCCTAAATATTGTAAGCATGCTAATAGTCTTAAACATAATCTAACACATTCAGTTTGAATTCTAATTAGTGTCCCAGCAGGGATTTGGGGGGAAATGTGCAACTTTATTATATAACATTTATATGGGAAAAAGAAAAGGCCATGAATAATCAAGGCAGTGGAGGAGGAGGAGAAAATGATCAAAAGAAGAAAAAAATAGTGTGAAGACTTGCTCTAGTAAGTTCTACAACTTAATATGCTGCTACAGTGATTACATACAACAGTGATTAGAACAGTGATAATCATTCAAAAATAGACAATCTGACAATAAAACGCAACAGATACAGATAGAAACTACACATATGGAAACTTAACATGCCACAGAGATTTCATTGTGAATCATTAAAGAAAGGATGAAGTATTCCATAAATTGTGCTGATACAGATGATTATCCATATGGGAAAAATAAAACTGGATTCCTTCCTAATACCTTACATAAAAATCAATTCCAACTAAATTAAAGATCTATAAGAGAAAAACAATTCATTATGAACACAGAGTAGAGAAACATTTCTCAAGACATAAGAAGTTCAAATTTTAATGAAAAACAGTGATGTATCTGAAGCATTAAAATTAAAATTTCCTTTGAACAAAAGGCACTAGATATAAAAGTAAGAAAATAAATCGCAGACTGGGACATCATTTCATCTATAAAGAATTCGTATCTAAAATATACAAAGAGCCTTTGGACCAGAACTTGCAGAGACTCCACAGACATGACCTGAACCTGCAGAGCATCTCCCTTCATTTGTAAAGAAGTTCATAAACACAAAGGTTTTGAGGTAATCTGCCAAAATGATGACCTTGAAAGGAAAGTGGTGAGGCATCCACTATATATTCTCCTGGTCTTTTAGAAAGCTGTTCCTTTGGCCACATGCATGCTACAATAATGATTATAAAAGTAAATAAGAGCATCAAACATCCCTCCCACAGCACTCTTGCTCTGGGTTTGATAATTCATTGCAGTGACCACACAGAATGCAACAATACTCGCAGTTATGGGGTTTATTAAGGGTGTCAACAGGTTACAATTCAGGGTTAGAAATGTTCATGGTGCAATTCTGGAGAACAGCTTCTCCTCTGTTATGACCACAGGTTGGCCTTCTCTGGCCTTTGGCCTCTTGGTTCATTCTCTACCCTGCTCTGGAAAGGTTACAAAGCTCCTTTAAGGCTGCTGATAAATGCCCACAGGGCACACCATTCTACCACAAGCCTCAGTCTGAAAGCATTTGGCTCTAGCTCTGTGGGTCAGCCAACCTAGCTCCCCTAAGTAAGTACCCTGGATGCACCCCACATTACATGTAAGCCTCATGCATGAAGCCACTCAGTTTTACTTGCTCCATGACCTGGGAAACCCACTGCTTTGTCTTATATTCTGCCTCTTGGTTCTACTGCTGCTCCTCTGTCACTACTCTGGTATCACAGCTTTCTGTCCCTGGGTCAGGATAGTCAGTGTGCAGGGATCTCTGGATACAAAGAATGCACTTCATTCCTGGTTCTTATTTGATGGTACTGAAATCCACCTCTCCTTCTTCTGAGATAGGTCATTTTTTTTTTTTTTTT
>NW_006411847.1:7703-8266 GCF_000296735.1 Chrysochloris asiatica
TTAGGTATTCCAATCAGTTATAGGCAGAAGACGGATTTACAAGCCTTCTAGTGTGATGTTTCTGACTATTCCTTTCTCTCCCCCTCCAGTGTCTACTCTATATTATAAGGCAAGGAAAACCAAGATTCAAAAACAGCCAAGCATGAGATAGGTCATTTTAAAGCCAAGTTAGAATTCCAAGTTTTACAATCACTCTGAGGCATGGAGGTTATCACATGATATTAGATCTCATAACAGGGGATTACTACAGTTTAACTGTTAAACCACCGAGAATTCTGGCTCAGTCGAATTGACACAAAACTTTAACTATCACAGTCAATTCTTTGTCAACTTGGCACCTCTGCACATCTCCTAAAAGAACATATTCTCAAAATAAAGACAGTTATAAACCCATACTTGAGCCTAACATGATACAACAAGCACAGGTACAACTGAAATCACACTAATCCCATTATGGTCATGGTGGTATGCCATCGAGTCAGTTCAGACTCATAGCAACTCTATGGAGAGCAGAAAGCTTCAACTTTCTCCTGGGGGACAGCTGGTAGATTCAAACTGCTGAC
>NW_006411847.1:9003-9832 GCF_000296735.1 Chrysochloris asiatica
TTTTTTTTTTTCTTCTCCAAAATCAAGCCAGTTTTTATTTAATAAATTCCTTATATTTGTTATTAGATGCACAACAGAAGGAAACACTGTCCAGTCCTGCACCATCCTCACTAACATTGTCATACTTGACCCCATTGCTGTTGCCAATGTACAATCCATCGCATTGGGGGGGGATCTTCCCTTTTTATGCCAACCCTCCACTTTATCAAGCATGATATCCTTCTCCAGGGATTGATCCTTTCTAACAATATGTCTGAAGTATGAGACCCAAAGTCTCGCCATCCTAATTTCTAAGCATTCTGGCTGTGCTTCTTTCAACACAGATATATTTGTTCTTCTGGCAGTCCATGGTACCTTTAATATTCTTCTCCAACAGCATAACTCAAATGATCAGTTCCTCCACGATCTACCTTACTCATTGTCCAACTTTCACATAAATATTGAAAATACTATAGCTTGGGTCAAGCTCACTGTAGTCCTCAAACTGACATCTTTGCTCTTGAACACTTTAAAGAGGTCTTGTGCAGCAGATTTGCTTAATGCAACACATCATTTGATTTATTGACAGCTACTTCCATGAGTGTTGATAGTGGATCCAAGCAAAATAAAGTCTTTGACAACTTCAATCTTTATTCCATTAATCATGATGTGATTTATTGTTCCAGTAGTGAGGACCTTTGTTTTCTTTTCATCAAGGTGTAACCAATACGGAAGGCTGTGGTCATTGACCTTTATCAGTAAGTATTTTAAGTCTTCTTCACTTTCAGCAAGCAAGGTTGTATCATCTATGTATCGCAGATTGTTAATGAGACTCTCCAATCCTAATGCC
>NW_006411848.1:0-1542 GCF_000296735.1 Chrysochloris asiatica
TACATAAGACTATAGGTGGAAGCCTGAACCACATCCAGATCTTCAGAGATGGAAAATTCCTACTTGAAAGGAAAAGCAGACCAATCTGGAGTGGCTAGAAGAAGAGAAGATACTTCTTGAAAGAAATACCTACAAGAAAAATATAAAACAACATAGGCAGAATGATTGTTACTACAAGAACAAACAACATGCTTGCCCAGGAAACATCACGGCAAGTGGTCAGGTCCCCTCAGTGCAAACCCCCTTCCAAGACTAAGACTCAATGGGAATACATGCTGTGATTGGTGACCACACTCGATACCGATAAGGAGAAGTGAGGAAAAAACAGCAATGAAGCGGTGAGCTAAACCCTACAATGTTCAATAGATTTCTGTGAACCCGGGTGAAGACCTGGTTGGCCAGCAGTGTGGCAAAACCTGGGGACTCATGGGCCCAGAGTCAGTGACATAGCCACAGAGGACTAGAGCGGAGAGTGAAGTGTCCAGCTGATAAGAAGAGAGGACATATGCATAAGAACACCCAAACTTGCAGATCATACCCACTTATCCTGACATCAATGACTGGATGATCAGAGCTCAACCAGAAGTAAAAAGAAGAGGGAAAAACAAAACAAAACAAAAATATTCTCATACAATTTGATGAACTTGACCTACCTATGGAAGCAGTAACTCAAAAGAGGGAACAAGTCCTTACAGCAAGAATTATTCCCACACCCTCCACACACAGTGTCGACAGGGATGGGCAACTTGGACATTGGCTACCCAAAATGGGGGGTGGGGGGCTACAAAGGCAATAAGTGACTGGCTTATAAGCTTTCAAGAGGGAACCTGGATCCAGAGAGCCTGGAGGAAGGTAGAATCTCCAGTGAGTAGTACTCAATCTGACTAGCTGGGGCTGATGCAGAGAAATACAGATGGCTCTCTTGTGATACAACAGTGAATAATTGATATCAGGACTGATTGTGAGTGTTGGAAATGTAAAGGTAGACATTTTATAGCAAGGAGGGGGAGTGATTAACTTTTCAGTCTAATAGCGGAGGTCCCTAGGACCATCAAGGGAGAAGAGCAGAGACTGGGACACTACCCAGAGAAGCAGTGATGGCTGAAATGGAGTCAGAGATGATGACGTGGAGTAATGGAGCAGCTGGAGACTTTAGATCCAGAGAGGGAGAGTGACTGTGTGCTGAAGACCTGGGGGGCATGGGGGAAGGATTGCATGGAGGGGATTGTAACCATGGCAATGAGACGATATACTATAGAATGGATGTAAAACCAATGTTCTCCCACGAAAACGATCACATATTTCACAATAAAACATTTAAAAAAAGTGGTATTAAAATCTTGTATTATTAATATAGATTTGTCTATGTCCTTTTTCAAATCTATTAGAGTTTGCTTTATGTATTTTTGGGCTCTTTCAATGGGAGCATTTGTTGTTGTTGTTGTCAGGTGCCATTGAGTTGGAACCGACTCATAGCGACCCCATGCACAGCAGAATGAAACAATGTCCGATCCTGGGCCAACCTCACTACCGCCGCCATAC
>NW_006411848.1:3747-5463 GCF_000296735.1 Chrysochloris asiatica
GGTTAAGGAGCTCTGGTAGCGTAGTGGTTACGAATCGGGCTGCGAACCAGAAGGTCAGCAGTTCGAAACTACCAGCTACTCCACGGGAGAAAGATGAGGCGATCTGCTCCGTAAAGATTTAGAGCCTCGGAAACCCTATTCAGGGTCGCTATGGGTCGAAACCGACTCGACAGCACTTAACAACAACAACAATATATTATGGTTATGTTGTCTTGTTCAATTCACCCATTAATTATAAGATAATGTCCATTTTCATCTATTACTCTACATTTTGCCTTAAATTTTATTTTATAAGAGATTAGGGTGGAAGTGCAGTGAAGTTCGCCATCAGTAATACCATACAGTACCCACAAAGCAGATCCAAGGCAGAGCTACAAAACTCAGAACCACAGAAATAGGAATATTTTGAAGGTTTGAAGGCTTATAGATTTTGGAACTTGAAAGTGAAGTAAAAAATTGTGTACTTTTGGATCTGACAGGCTGGGCTCGGAGGCCTGGAGCCGACATCTTGGGAAAGACCAAACGGCAAGACCAAATGGGGGAGCACAAACACCACAGAAAAACGCCACAGGAACCTTGGGGCAAAAGTGGACAATACACTTTTTCAGTTTGGCTTTGTTCTGACTTTCTTTTCTTTTTTGTTTGGTATCTGGTCATTGGCATGCCCACTGTTTGCCCACCTCCATTCTGGTGACAAGAGGGGGATCCTTAGCTAGTGGATACCCCAGGCTTCACCACAGGTGGATTCTTCTGCCACTCATACGCACAGATAATCAGACCAAGAGTAGGCCCTGAAGGCTTTTTGCTTGTTTGTCTTTTCTTTTGTCTTTTAATATGGGAAAGGGTAGGACAGGGCTATGGAGAAGAAAGAGAGTTTAAAAACAAAACAGGCCGAAAATTAAATTAAAGCCTGAGGTACAGCATAACAACCAACACTGACATGTTGAAATCTCTCAGGAAGCTTTGAAAACAAGAAGTTGAAGAGAGGACACTAAAGTCATACTCATATTAGGCTACTAATTTTTTTTTACTTTTCTTCTCTCCCTCCTCTCCCTTTCCTGTGATTACAGACTGCAATATTCAATCTAGTTTTTGTTTGTTGGCTTTTGTGTGTGTGTGTGTTTCTTGTTTGTTTTTTATCGCTGGTGCTGTTTTGCTATGATATGTGTCCCCTTCTACCTTTAGAAGATTCTTTCTCTCCATATATTACACAAGAAGAGTCAGCAACTGCTGCCATATAGCCAAGCTACAATCACACACTATAAAACACCAAAATCCAGGCAAGAAAAAATACCAACTGCCATATACCAGGGAAAAGGCCAACACCTGTGAGAGTTACTCTGAGTTAAGCAATAAGAAGAGTGAAAAGGGAAGCCCATATCCTGATCACATATCCCTGGAAGCAATTAGAAACCATAAAAATACCATAACACATACTCAATTAAGTATTAAGACCACAGATAAACACTAAACATGTCCAATAAGCAAAAGCAGATGACCATATCGGCACATGTCAAGAAACAAGATATATGTCTGAGACAAATTACCTAGAGATAGACATGGACTGCATTAAGCACTAAAGACCGAAGAACAGAAGAGTTGTGGGATGACATCAAGGACATCATACATGAAGAGAGCAAAAAGTCATTAAGAAGATAAGAAAGAAGGAAAAGGTCAAAATGGATGTCAGAGGAGACTCTGAAACTTGCTCTCCAG
>NW_006411848.1:6647-7872 GCF_000296735.1 Chrysochloris asiatica
TGGCCCTTATAAGAAAACAAAAATCCTCACCACTGCACCAATCAACAACATTCTTATCAATGGAGAAAAGATTGAAGTTGTCAAGGACTTCATTCTTCTTGGATCAACTATCGACACTCGTGGAAGCAGCAGTCAAGAGAAAAAGCGGTGTTGAGAGGACAATTTATTGCAAAAAACGCACACATTCAAATAAAAGAAAGAACCAAAATTTACACATTAACACAGCATCTACAACAATTAGAAACAAACTAACAGATGGAACCTACAACAACTAAAAGAATTAATAAAGATTAGAGCAGAAATAAATGAGATAGAAAACAGAAAAACTATAGAAACAATCAAAATGACAAGAAGCTGTTTCTTTGAAAAGATTAACAAAATCAACAAACCATTGGCAAACCTAACAAAAGAAAAGAGGGAGAAGACACAAATAGCACGTATTAGAAACCACATGGGTGATGTCACAATGGAGCTAAAGAAAATTAAAAGGATAATAACAGAATACTATGAAGGGTTGTACTCCAACAAATTTGAAAACTTAGAAGAGATGGATATATGTTTAGAGAAACACGACCTACCTAAACTTACACACAGTGAAATAGAAAATCTGAACAGGCCCATAACAAAAGAAGAAATTGATCAGGTCATCAAAAGACTCCCAACCAAAAAAAGTCCAGGCCCAGATGGCTTCACTGGAGAATTCTACCAAACATTCAGGGAAGAGCTGTCACCAATTCTAATCACATTATTCCAGAAGATAGAGGAGGATGGAAAACTTCTTAATACATTTTATGAAGCAAGCATAACCCTCATACGAAAATCAGGGAAGGATGTCACTAAGAAAGAAAATTATAGCCCAATATCCCTCATGAACATAGATGCAAAAGTTCTCAACAAAATCCTTGCCAACAGAATCCAACAACACATCAAAAAGATAATACATCATGATCAAGTGGGATTCATATCAGGGATGCAAGGATGGTTCAACATTAAAATGATCAACGTTATCCACCATATAAATAAGAAAAAAGAAAAGAACCACATGCTCATATTTATTAATGCAGAAAAGGCATTTGGCAAAATCCAGCATCCATTCCGGATAAAAATACTCAACAAAATAGGAATTGAAGGGAAATTCCTTAACATAATTAAGAGCTTATATACAAAACCAACAACCTACATTACTCTCAGTGGAAAGAAACTGAAAGCCTTCCCTCTGTGAACA
>NW_006411848.1:9798-10352 GCF_000296735.1 Chrysochloris asiatica
TCCGACTCGATGGCACCTGACAACAACAACATATAAAAAATGACAGTGTTGAAAGGATATTAGGAATGCAATACCATTTACAATAGCCATCCAAAGGATGAAATATCTAGGAATAAACGTAACCAGAGAAACAAAGGAGTTATACAAAGAAAACAACAAAACACTACTACAAGAAATTAAAAGAGACTTAGAAAAATCGAAGAATGCACCATGCTTCTGGATATGGCGCTTCCTCAGAGGGTTGAAAATAGAAATACCTTATGATCCAGCAATTCCTCTACTTGGTATTTACCCACAAAAAAACAAGTCACAATATGAGAAGATATATGCACACCAATGTTCATAGCTGCACTATTTACAATAGCAAAAATATGGAGACAGCCAAAGTGCCCATCAACTGAAGAATGTATAAACAAACTGTGGTACAGACATACAATGGAATATTATTCTACCTTAAAAAATAACAAGGAAGTTGCAAGCCACCACCTAACATGCATGAATCTTGAAGACATTATGTTGAGTGAAATTAATCAGTCACAAAAGGAGAAATACTG
>NW_006411849.1:0-9784 GCF_000296735.1 Chrysochloris asiatica
GCAATGAGATGATATATGATAGAATGAATGTAAAACTAATGTTCTCCCATGTAAACTATCACATAATTCACAATAAAACATTTAAGAAAAAATAAACAAATAAAACTACCCAGCTGTTCCGCAAGAGAAAGATGAGGCATTCTGCTCCCGTAAAGATTTACAGCCTCGAAAACCCTGTACAGGGTCGCTACGAGTCAGAATCCACTCCAAGGCACAAAGCCACCACCTACACCCTATCAGAGCTCCTTAGGAAGCAAAGAAAACCAACCAAACATCTCTAGTGTTACACTAGCTCCCCCTAGTGTTAAGTGAAAGGATGCTTGCTATTTTCTGACTTGGGGGGGTTTCACCTTGAAGGGGGCTGGGATTAGAGGACCTGGTGGTCTCCAGAGGAAGAGTTATTAGACCAAATGCAGGATGCTCAATTACATTTGAAATTCAGATACGCAAGCAATTTTCACAATGCCCCAAATATTGTATGGGACTAAAATATTAGTTATTGTTTATCTGAACTTCTAATTCAACTGGGTAAACAGTTTTTTATTAGCTAAATCTGGCAACCCTATCCAGGGAGATTTTTTAGAAACTAGAGGAATCTTCCAATGTTCTTCTTGTGTGGGGGACCCGGAAGTTTTATTATTTAAAAGTTACAGAGGTGATTGGAGGCCTGGTGTGGTGCTGTGGGTCAATACGCTGGACTGCAAGGTCGGTTGAACCGCAACCAACGCTGAGGTGATTATTATTAATAACTACAGCTAAGTTTTATCAAGCATTTGCTAAGCCATTTTATGCATTCTCGAGAGTAATCCTTACAGCACCTCTAAGAGACAGTGCTATTATTATTATTAAGGAAAAGGAGGCACCGACAACAAGCGATCTGCCCAAGGTCATATTGGTTGATGGTTATGTGCTGTGGAGTTGATTCCGACTCATAGTGACCCTGTACAGGGTTTCCGAGGCTGTAAATGTTTACGGGAGCAGAAAGCCTCATCTTTCCCCGGCGGAACAGCTGGTAGTTTCGAACCGCTGTCCCTGAGGTTAGCAGCCCGATTCGTAACCACTACACTACCAGAGCTCCTACTGATATGGATATGAGCCATGATTTGAAGACAGGTAGGTTAGCTCCAACATGCTTTCCTGATGCTGCTATTGTTAGCTGCTGTCCAATCAGCTCTGACCTATGTTATTAAGTGCCATGGAGTCAGTTCCAACCCACTGCAACCCTGTATAAGGATTCCAAGTGACTCAGTGTTGCTAGGTTCCATCAAGTAAGTTCGAACTCATCGCAACGCTGTGCACAACAATGCATACACACTGCCAATTCCTGTGCCATCATCACATTTGTAATACTTGAGTCGAATGTTGTTGTTACTGTGTCAGTCCATCTCATTAGAGGTCTTCCTCATTTTCACTGACCCTCTACCAAGCACAATATCCTTTTCCAGGGACTGGTCATTCCTGATAACGTGTTCAAAGTACATGAGACGAAAGCTCACAATTCTTGCTTCTAAGGAGCCCTCTGGCTATACTTCTTCCAAGAGAGATTTGTTCATTCTTCTGGCAGCCCATGGAACTTTCAATATTCTTAGCCAACACCATAATTCAAATGCATCAATTCTTCTTTGGTCTTCCTTAGTCACTGTCCAGCTCTTGCATGCATATGAACCAGTTGAAAATACCATGGCTTGGGTCAGGTGCACTTTAGTCCTCGAGCTGACATCTTTGCTCTTAAACACTTTTAAAAAAGTGTTTCGCAATAGGTTTGCCTAATGCAATATGTCATTTAATTTGACTGTTGCTTCCATTCGTGTTAATTGTGGATCTAAGTAAAACGAAATCTTTGACAACATCAATCTTTCCTCTGTTTATCATGATGTTATTTATTAGTCCAGTTGTGAGGATTTTCATTTTCTTTACATTGAGATGCAATCATCAGTAAGCATTTCAAGTCCTCTTAATTTTCAGGAAGCAGGGTTGTGTCATCTGCATTTTGCAGGTTAATGAGTCTTTCTCCAATCCTGATGCCATGTTCTTCTTCACATAATCCAGATTTTCAGATTTTCTCAGCATACAAATTGAATAAATATGGTGAAAGGCTACAACCCTGGTGCACATTTTTCCTGATTTTAAATCATTCAGTATCTCCTTATTCTGTTTGATACTCAAAGGAAGAAACAACTAAAGCAGAAATAATGGGAATGCTAACATTTGAAAAATGTAAACAATGCCACTTCACTGATCATTATGCCCAGAAACTGTGGAATGGGAGTGGGTTTGCTATGTATATTTTCAATAAAAATAAATATTTTAAAAATTTAAATTTCTTAAAAAAAAATTACTGGTGATGAGACATGGACTCATCACTACGAGCCTGAGAGTAAACAGCAGAGTACAGAATGGAAATATCCTCAACTGCTGACCAAGAAAAAGTTCGAAAGTCAGCCATCAGCTGGAAAATTGATGCTTATAGTTTTCTGGGATTCTCAAGGGCCAGTATTGGAACAGTATCTGGAAAAATATTCAACAATCAACAGCGCTCCTTATAGTGAGATGCTCACTGAAGAGCTGAAGCCTAAACTTTGGATTAAATGCAGAGGACTGCTATCCGAGGGCGTTGTGGTCTTACATGATAATGCATGTCCACAGACCTCTGCCCACACTGTTGACACTGCACAAACTTCATTTTAAGGTTTTAGTCCTGATCTTGCTCTTTCAGACTTTCACCTGTTTGGTTCCCTGAAAGCAGCCCTTCGAGGATGAAGATTCACCTCTGATGAAGAAGTGAAGACAGTGGTACATTTGTGGCTCACAGCTCAGCCAAAAACATTTTTTAATATGGGAATATGAAAGCTTGTTGACAGATGGACAAAACGTATTGACAAGCAAGGAGATTATGCCGAAAAATGATGTATTTGTCTTTTCTAAAAGTTGATTAAATAAATTCTAAAGCCAGAATGCAAATAATTTTTTTACTCACGCTTGTAGATTGTCTGCCATGTTACCCCATATTAACATGTGTCTACCCAAGCCATGGTATTTCAATAACCTCATATGCATGCGAAAGCTGGACAGTGAATATGGAAGACCGTAGAAGAATTGATGCTTTTGAGTTATAGTGCTGGAGGAGAATATTGAAGGTACCATGAGCTGCCAAAAGAACTAATAGATGTGTTTTGAAAGAAGTGTAGCCAGAGTGCTCCTTGGAGGCCAGGATGGCCAAACTTCATCTCTCATACTTCGGACATATTGTCAGGAGGGACCAGTCACTGGAGAAGGGCATCATGTTTGGTAGGGTGGAAGGTCAGAGAAAAAGAGGAAGACCCCCCAACGAGATGGACTGGCCAAGTAGCAGCATCGATAGACTCAAGCGTGGCAACATTAGTAAGGTTGGCCCAGGATCGGGCAGTGTTTCGTTCTGCTGTGCATAAGGTCTCTATGAGTCAGCACCGACTCGATGGCACCTAACAACAACAACCCTCTAGCTGGAGAGTACTGGTGTGGTGCTGTGGGCTAATGCACCAGACTGTAAAGCTGTTTGAACTGCAAGGTTGGCAGTTCAAGCTTACCAGCTGCTCCTTGGAAACCCTATACAGGGTTGCTATGGGTCGGAAACGACTCGACGGCACTTAACAACAACAACAACCCTCTAGCTGGAGTCCTGGTGTGGCGCTGTGAGTTAATGCACCAGACTGAAAAGCCATTTGAACTGCAAGGATGGTGGTTCAAGCTCACCAGATGCTCCTCAAAAACCCTATACAGGGTTGGAACCAACTTGACGGCACTTAACAACAACAACCCTCTAGCTACATTAACACACAGCTGGTGTGGCACTGTAGGTTAATGCGCTGGAGCGCAAGGTCAGTTTGAACTGCTAGGTCGGCGGTTCAAATCCACCAGCCACTCTTTGGAAACCCTATACAGAATTGTTATGGGTTGGAACTGACTCATTGGCACTTAACAACAACATCCTCTAGCTATGATATTGGAGAAGAATAGCAAAAACATATGGTCTACTACAAGAACAAATCTGTTGCAAGAAGTATAACCAGAAAGCTCCTTAGAAGTCAGGATGGCGAGACTTCATCTCTCATATTTCAGACATTATTATCAGGAGGGACCAGTCCTTGCAGAAGGACATCAGATTGACATGAGGGTCAGCATAAAAGAGGAAGACCCCCAGCGCGATGGATTGGCACACTGGCAACAGCAATGGGCTCAAGCTTAACCACTGTGAAGATGGTGCAGGACAGGGCACCTAACAACAACAACGCTGTGGCTCATGAATAATTTTCCTCTCCCTCTCTCCCTGAAAAAACCTTAGATTGTTACTTTTATCAAGAAAACCTTTTCTTAACTTTTCATAACATTGGTTTCATACAATATTTGCCCTTTTGTGATGGACTAATGTCACTCAGCATAATGCCCTTCAGGTTCATCCATGTGTGAGGTGTTTTACAGATTCATGGTTATTCTTCAACGTTGGGTAGTATTCCATTGCGAGTATGTATCAAAGTTTGCTTCATCATTATTCTGTTGATGGACATTTAGGCTGTCTCCGTCTTTCTGATGTGTTTCTTATAGATAGCATATTGAAGGATCCTGTTTTCTTACCCATTCTGTTTTCTATGTCTCTTGACTGGTGCATTTAATTCATTAATGTTCAGTGTAATTATCAAGAGGGATGAACTGACTGCTGTCACTTTTCTGGGTATAGTGAGTGTGTATGTGGTGCTGCTGGTTTCTTTGTCCCACATAATTTTCTGTGCTGAGTTCATTTTGCTTATTTTTCATTAGCACACAGAAAATTGGCTTTTTGGTGTACAGTTCTATGAATTTTATCATGTGTAGATTCATGGCAGACCCTACCATCAGGCTACAGAGAAGTTGCATCAGCCCAAAAAACTCCCTTGCGCGATCATTTTTTATCAGAAACTCCCCTGCCCCTCACATACCTGGTAACCACTGATTTGCTCTTCATCTCTATAGTTTGGCTTTTTCTAGAATTGAGATTCATCCAACTTGTATGTTCATCTTTATACTGAGTAGTAAAGATGGAGCCCTAGTCTGGCACTGTGGGCTAATGCGTCAGACTGCAAAGTTGTTTGAACTGCAAGGTTGGTGGTTCAAACTCACCAGCTGCTCCTTGGAAACCCTAAATAGGGTTATGGATCAGAAGTGACTCAACAGCACTTAACAACAGTATAGATGTGCCACCATCTACTTATCTATTCATTCCCTGAAGGAAACTTGAGTTGTTTCCATTTGGGGGTGATTATAAATAGGACTGTTGTATGTATCTAGGATTTTTGTACAAATGTAAGTTTTGCTTTCTCCAGAGTAATTACCTAGATCTTTCTGTATTACTTTTAGTAAAACTTTACTCGCATGGGATATCAAAGTGTGGCTGAGGTTTATTTATATTTTGCATATGTATGCCTATAGGAGCTCTGGTAGCGTAGTGGTTACGAATCAGGCTGCGAACCTTAAGGTCAGTGGTTCGAAACTACCAGTTGCTCCATGGGAGAAAGATGAGGCTTTCTACTCCCATAAAGATTTACACTGTCAGAAACCCTGTACAGGGTCGCTATGGGTCGGAACCGACTGGATGGCACTTAACAACAACAATATGGATGTCTACTTAATCCAGCACCATTTTTTGAAAAGATTATTGTTCTTTATCAAACTACTTTTGCATGTTTGTCGAAAATAAATTGGGTGTGTTTGTGATTGTGTCTGTCAATTTCTGGGGTCTCTATTCTGTTCCATTGATTAGTATGTCTCTGTCCCTCCACCAATGTTACACTGTCTTAACTACTGTAACTATATAGTAAGTCTTTACATCACATAAAAAGGAATACCTTCAAAGAGATGGACGGACATGACTGCAGTAGTAGGCTGAAATGTAACAATGAGTGTGAAGGTGCCACAGGACTGGGCAGTGTTTCATTCTGTTGTACGCAGAAATCACTATGAGCAGGAAACCCAGCAACAATAACCTAACAATGACATCAAATACAACGATTATTCTCACTTTATTCTTCTTTTTCAAGAATGTTTCAGCTATTCATGTTTAACACCGTTTCCATCAGAATGCCAGTAAGGTTTTTTTGTGTGGGTATAGACAAGCTGATTCTAAAATGTGTGTGGAAAGGCAACGAACATGAATTTGGAGGTGGGGATTGACAGTTTTACTATCCTTGGTCTTTCTGTCCATAAACACGATTATGTGTCTCCATTTTATTTCAATCTTTGATTTTTTTAAATCAGAAGTTTGTACATTTTAGCATACACACTTAATAACAACAAACATACCCAATTTCATACACATTTTTCTAGATTTATACCTCAAAGTATTTCCATTTGGGGGGAGCAGTTGCAAATGGCTTTGTGTTGTAACTTCTGTTTCCACATGTTTGCTACTAGTATTTCGGAGTGGCACTCTTGTATTCTGCGACTGCTGAAATCATTTATAAATTCTAAACTTTTGAGTAGTTGGATTTTTTTACTGTTAAGTTTTGAAGAGTTCTTACAGATTATGGGAACCAGGTCTTTGTCAAATATTTTATTTGACAATATCTTCTCCCAGTCTGCATCTTGTCTTTTAACAGCATCTTTGGTAGAGCAAAAGTTTTAATTTTTGATACAGTCCAATTTATAAATATTTTCTTTTATGGATTATGTTTTTGATTTCAGGCTTAAGAACTCTTAAGCCTGTCTCATCCAACCCACAAACATTTCCTCCTGTTTTCTTCTAAAAGTTTTATAATTTTGTGCTTTTCATTTTTATTTAATTTTGGTACATGTTTGGAGCTTTAGTTCAAGGTTCTTTGTGTTTTGTGTGCACATGGATGTCCAATTGTTTCAACACCATTTACTGAAAAGGCTATTCTTGCTTAATTGATTTGCTTTTACACCTCTGACAAAAGTCAATTTGCCATGTTTATGTGAATCCATTACTGAACTATCTTGTTCCATTCATCTATGGGTCTTCATCAGTACCACACAGTCTCAATCACTGTTTCTTTAAAACAAGTCTTAATATCAGGTGATTAGTCGAACTTTTTAGACTTTTTTTCAAAATTATTTTAGTTATTTAAATTCCTTTGCTTTTCTATGTGCATTTTAGAATCAGCCTGTTTGTACTGACAAAAGTGCTAGGATTTTTACTGAAGCTGCAATAAATCTATTGGTCAGTTTGGGGAGAAATTATCATTTAATTTTACTCTGTTGAATCTTCTGATCCTTAGTGCATGGTATGTCTCTACATACATTAATTTTGTTCTTTTATTTCTTTCACCGGTGTTTTGTAGTTTTCAGCATACAGATCCTATATATATTTTGTTATGCCTAAGTCTCTCATTGGAGAAAAGATAGTTTTGTTTTTCTTTAAACTTTGTTTTCCAATTGTTCATTGGTAGTACACAGAAATATTATTGATGTTTGTCTTATTCTATATTCTGTGATCTTGCTGAACTCACCTATTTTTATAAATTACTTGGAAGTTTTTACATGAGTAATCATGTTGTCTACCAATAGGGTAGTTTATTCTTCTTTTCCAATCTGTACACCTTAGATTTCCTTTTATTGCTTTAGTACACTGCCTAGAAGTCCCAGTATGGTGATGAGTATGAGCAGCAAGAGTGGACAATCTTGTCTTGTTTCTGATCCAAAGTGGGGAAGCATTCAGTCTCTCACCATTAAGTCCAATATAAGTTGTAAGTCTATATCAGGCAGAAAATTTTCTGTTTTGCTAAATTATGTGAAATGCTCTATGTTGACATGATCATGCAGTTTTCCTTCTTTATACTGTGAATATGGAGACTACATTGACTGTAGTTTTGTTTTAATATTGTACTTGCATTGCACTTCTGGATGAACCCCACTTGACCACACTATATGAATATTTTTATGTATTGTTGGATTCAATGTTCAATATACTGTTGAAGTTTCTGGAAGCTCCTGGATAATGCTATGGTTAAAACACTTGGCTGCTAACTAAAAGGTCGGCAGTTCAAATCCACCAGTCAGTCCATGGGAGAAAGATGTAGCAGTCTGGTTCCATAAAGATTTACAACCTGGGGGACCCGATGGGGCATTTCTACTCTGTCCTATTGTTGTTGTTGTTAAGTGCTGTCGAGTTGGTTCCAACCCACAAACAACTCTGTATAGGGTTTTTGAGGAGCAGCTGGTGAGCTTGAACCACCGACCTTGCAATTCCAATGACTTTGCAGTCTGGTGCATTAACTCACAGTGCCACACCAGGACCTTGTCCTATAGGGTCCCTATAAGTGAGAGTTGACTCAATGGCAATGGATTTTGGATCTCGGTTGAAGTTTTTCCATATATATTCATGAAAGATGTTGATCTGAAGTTTTCTTTTCTCATGTTGTTTTTGTCTGGTTTTGGTATCAGGGTAACACTTTCCTCATAAAATGAGTTGGGTAGTATTCTTCTCCTGGACAAGATTTCATAAACACAGGGTTATTCCTCTTTCAAGTTTTTGACAGAATTCATGAGTAAAATCACTAGGACCTGGAGATTTTAGTAAGAAAAGCCTTTTTAACTATGAATTCAATTAATAGTTATAGAATAATTTAGGCTATCCATTTCATCTTGGATGAGTTTCAGAAGTTTGTGATTTTTGAGGAATGGATTTATTTCATCTAAGTTAAAAAATGTATGTGGATAGAGCTGTTTATAATACTCACTCATGATGTTAGCAACTTGATAGTTTGGTTTTAATAAGCAATCAGTCCATGTGGCTTCAGGCTGCAAGTTCTGTCCAGCATATTCTAGCTTATGGGTTCACTTCCAGTTTGGTACTTTAAGCCTTTTTGTTTTTTCAAAGTTTTTATTGTGAATTGAGTGATAGTTTACATGGAAGAAATGTATTTAAAGCCTTTGCAGTGTTACTTCAATCTGTCTCATGTCTGCCACCCAGTGGCCACAGAGCCCTGAGTAGTTGTTGACCTTTTAGTTTAATTCTTGAAATTGTTAGTGTGCTGTTTAGGATCCAATCCAGGTGCACGCATCTTGGAATGAGCCTAACAGTTCAAGAGTGGCTCAGAAACAAATTGATGGGGTGATTTTCCCAAGTCCTCCCGCTCCTTGTACTTTCTGGTTCCTTGCTGTTGTTGTTGGCCACCATTAAGTTTACTCTGACTCATGGCGACCCCTTGTACAACAGAACAAAATGTTGCCTAGTCTTAAACCGTCGTCATGATTGGTGGTATGCTTGAGGCCATTATTTGGAAGGCCTTCCACTGCAGGGGACTCATCTTCCAGCATTTATCTTATCAGACAACTGTTGTTGTTAAGTGCCTTGGAGTCGGTTTCGATGCATAGCGACTCAGTATAGGGTTTCCGAGCAGTGGCTGATGAGCTTGAACCATGGACCTTGTGGTTCAAACTGGCCTTGCAGTCCAGCACATTAACCTGCAGCACCACACCAGGACGCTCTGTTTAATCTGTAGTGTTTTCATTGGCTAATTTTAACAAGTAGATTGAAAAGCCTTTCTTCCTAGTCTGTCTTATTCTGGAAGCTCCACTAAAAGCTGTCCACCACTGGTGACCCTGTTGGTATGTGAAATACCATTGGCATAACTTTCAGCACCATAGCAAAATGCAAGCCACCATATGGCAAGCTGACAAATGGGTGACAGTCTTGTACCTTTTATAGTCCCCTTGTCCAACACTAGAGTTTTATTTACCCCTCCATGTTGCTCACTGTCCACCATTGTGCTCATATCCAGGACCACGTGGTGGGAGGAGAGAGAACGGGGGG